>NC_141553.1:9655000-9812500 GCF_021556685.1 Rattus norvegicus | reverse complement strand
TGTGTGTGTGTGTGTGTATGTGTGTGTGTGTGTGTCTGCCTGAGGCCTGTGTGCTGGCCTGTGTTTGTGCCTGTGTGCACCTGTATGTGGCCTATGTGTGCCAGCAAGTGCCTGCTTCTGTCTTCCTTCCCAGCGGCCTGAGGGTCAATGAATAAGTATCTCCTATCTGTCCATGACTCCTCAGGTTCTCTTCAACCTCTCAGCCTACCCCGACCTTCCTCTGCTCCTGGCTTTGGAACCTAGACCTCACACCCTCATGGGAAGAAGATAGCCAGAGTACCTGAGGTCCTTTAGCCATTTACCCTAGGCGCGGTCTCTTTGTCTCTCACACGCTGTCTGAGGCCTCTGGCATTACCTTTATCTGTGTGGTTCAGATGCTGGGAAGGCAAGGTGGTCAGCTGCTGGGGAGACACACATTGGTAGGAGCCCTCCAGGTTCCAGCACTGTTTTCCTTCAGAGCAGGCTTGGAGCTCACTGTGAAGACACTCGTTCACGTCTGCGGGAAAGGGGGAACCGGTGAGGTAAAGGGGAAGCTACTTCCTCATTCTCCGTGACCTCACACAGAGTCAGGCAAGGCCTGAGCATGCTCACTAATAGCTTGCTGATCCCCACGCAGCTGTTTTAGCCAGTGCATATGGCTCTAGGGCTGGCCTAAGCCTTAGTGGTCATAGCATGTCGGGTCCAAGAATAAACCAAAGGAACCAGAAGTTTCCTGAGCCAAGAAGATTCTGGAACATCGCCCAACATTTCCAGCTGGCCTGGCCTTCCCTCTTGTGTCTGCCATCTTCCCGTTCGAGGCCCCAGAATACCTGCCTCACAAAAAGCCACTTGTTCAGGCTGAAGAGAGCAAAGCTAGGTTGCTTCATATCTAAATACGTTTACGAGTAAGCAGGGAGGCTCATGGTCACCCACAAAGCAGCAACCCCTTCTCCTGGGGGTAAATAAGTGTGTGATTTTGATTTGTCTTCATGTATGTTCTACTTTCCATGCATGTGATTTATGGAGATAGCCAATTGGACCATGACCTCATGTTATGACAGCCTCCAACCTAGAGCCAAACCTCACCAATCCAGACTCCCCCCATCCACCTCCCACCCCCAACCATCCGGTGAAAGGCCACATTTGTAGCAGGTCCTAAGGATGCTCACTGGCCTCCAGAAATGAGCCTGTGACCCGTGGCTGAGGGACATTTGCAGGAGGACAAGATGAATGCTTTGGTCACGGGCCCCGCCCTTAACATGGCTGATGCCAGAGACAGGGCTACACAGGAGCCTCTCCCCAGCTTCACCAGGAGGAGGGGTGAAGTCCCCAGGCCTTTGCTCATACACCAGTGACTGCTACATGCCAGCATCAGACCTAAGGGACTGAAATAAAAAATTTGCCAAACCCTGACATAGATTTTTTTTAAGCCACTGGTGTTATTGTTTCTTTCCTGGAGAGTCTGAGTTTCCCATGAGTCATAATCTGTAGCTTTCAGTTTAGTGTTCCATGAACAGGTGATGAGTATCCTAGGGAGAAAGGGAGGGAGTAGAGGAGACTCTGTGAGTGTGCGTGTGTGAATGAGTGTGAGTGTGTCAATGTGTGGGTGAGTGTGTGTGAATGAGTGTGTGAGTGTATGTGTATGTGAGTATGTTAGTGTGTGTAGGCACGTATTGTGTGATTATGTCAATGTGTGTGAGCATGTCAATGTATATGAGTGTGTGTATGTGATGTATGTTAGTGTATGAGTATGTTAATGTGTGTATGTCAATGTGTGTGTGAGTGTGTATGTGAGTGTGTGTCAATGTGTGTGAGTGTATGTGTCAGTGTGTGTCAATGTGTGTGAGTGTGTATGTGTCAGTGTGTGTCAATATGTATGAGTGTGTAGGTATGTGTGTCAATGTGTGTGAGTGTGTATGTGTGTGTCAATGTATGTGAGTGTGACAATGTGTATGAGATTGTATGTCAATGTGTGTGTGTCAATGTGTGTGAATGTGTATGTGTGTGTCAATGTGTGTGAGTGTATCCATATATGTGTGTGTCAATGTGTGTGTGTGTGTGTGTGTGTGTGTGTGTGTGTGTGTGTGTAGTATGCACTGGGAGCAGATACTGATGAAGCAAATACAGTTCCTCAGATCTGCACACAGGAACTTGAGTTGAAACTTGGTTTGGGCTGGAATGAGCAGAAGATGAACCAAGCCACACCCATGCTCTACAGAGCAATTCACCCAAACCAGCCATCTTCCACATTAGAACTTAGCCTGTTTGAACAGGACCAGCTCTAGCCTCAGAGTCAGTTTGGCAGTGTCCCCAGAGGGCAGGCTCACCTTGCACCTGGATGCTGATCACCTCATAGACTCTATTCACCATGTCATCCAACATGGTGGAGACATTGGCTACAGTCATGCGCTGTGGGAAGCCCAGCAGCAGCCATGACACTGTGGTGAATGTGTCCTTGCCACCAGTTGAGGTCAGGTAGTGTACAGCTGGGTTCAGAGGCTGCAAGGCACTGGTGACCTGGGAAATAGAACCAGAGGATCAATGGTAGAAGGACATCCTATGTGGGGGGGAGGAGCCAGAGGCAAGGGACACTGCAACAAATTGTATACAAGCACGCACACACACACACACACACACACACAGAGGCACACACATGCACGCGTGCACACACACATACACGCACACACAGACAAGCACATACACATACACACACGCACACACACACAAGCACATACAGACACACACTCACACACACAGGCACACACAGGCACACACAGACACAGACACACACACATAAGCACACACAGACACCACACATGCACACACAAGACACACTCATGCACACACATACAGGCACACACACATGCACGCGCACACATACACATACATGCACACACAGACAAGCACACACACACATAGACACACACACATGCACGCATGCACACACACACACGCACACACAGACAAGCACACACACATACATACACAGGCACACACAGGCACACACTCATGCACACACACAGGCACACACAGACACCACACATGCACACACACAGACACACTCATGCACACACACACAGGCACACACACATGCACACGCGCACACACACATACATGCACACACAGATAAGCACACACACGTACACACACGCACACACACAGGCACACACAGAGACACACTCACGCACACACACAGGCACACATAGACACAGGTACACACAGGCACACACAGACACAGACACACACACATGCACACATATGCACACATAGACATACACACACACATATGCACCTGTCTACCCAACAGTAAAGAAATGTTACGGGGTTGGGTTGTGACTCAGCTGGTACAGTGTTTGCCTAGCATGCATGAAGTCCCAGGTTCTCAGCACCACATAAACTGGGCACAGTGTCATACATCTATAATTCTAGCACTTGGAAGGTAGAGCCAGGGGAATCAAGTTCAAAGTCCTCTTTGACGACCTGGTGAGTTCAAGGCTAGCCTGAGCTACATGATATCATTAAAGGAGATGAAGATGATGAAGAAGAAGAGCAGGAGGACGAGGGAGAAGAAAAAGAGGAGGGAGAAGAGGAGGAAAGAGAAGAGGAAGAGGAGGAAGGGTAGGAGGAGGGAGAAGAGAAGGAGGTGGGGAAAAGGAGGAAAGGGAGGAGACAGAAGAGGAAGAGGGAAAGCAAGGTGAGAAAGAGGAAGAGTAGGAGGAGAGAGAACAGAAGGAGGGAAAGAGGAGGAGGGAGAAGAGGAGGAGGGAGAAAAGAGGAGGAAAGGGAGGAAGAGGAGAGCAGGAAGAGGAAGAGAGAGCAGGAGGAGGAGGGAGAGCAGGAGGAGGAGGGAGAGCAGGAAGAGAGCAAGCAGAAAGAGGGAGAAGAGGAGGAGGGAGAAGAGGAGGAAGGAGAGGAGAAGGAGGAGCAGAAAGAGGAGGAGAAAGAGGAGGAGGGAGAAAAGAGGAGGAAAGGGAGGAAGAAAGCAGGAAGAGGAAGAGAGAGAGCAGGAGGAGGAGGGAGAGCAGGAGGTGGAGGGAGAGCAGGAAGAGGGAGAAGAGGAGGAGGAAGAGGAGGAGAAAGAGGAGGAAGAGGAGGAAGAGGAAGAGGAGGAAGAGAAGGAGGAAGAGGAAGAAAAGGAGGAGGAGGAGGAGGAGGAGGAAGAGGAGGAGGAGGAGGAGGAGGAGGAGAGGGTTGCTACAATATCTTTTACATCTGTGACCTTCACAGAAAACCAGAGTGACCTCAGCTTCTGTGGGTAGATCCAGCCCCACACAAATCAGGTGTGAAGCCCTGACCTCCAGCACCAGGTGTGGCCTCAGTTGGACATAGGTGTGCCTGGATAAGCTGAGGGTGGACCTCGATATTGTCACTATTAAAAGGGCAAATTTGACCTGGGTACAGTGGCATAGGTGTATCCTGGCCGCTTGAGGGTCTGAAGCAGAAAAATCACTAAAGCCCAGGAGTCTGAGACTCAGCCTGAGCGACTTAGTGAGATTCCATCTCGGTCCCTCACAAGGCAAAATGTGGGCACACAGCTGGGCATGCTCAGAGTAAGGACGATGTGAAGTGGCCTAGGGGACAGAGGGCTATGCAAGCCGAGAGGGAAAGCTTTGGGTTCTCTGGGGCTCTTGGCCTCCAGGGGGAACATCACTGCTTACCCTGATGACAAGTTTTTCCAGCCTGTGGAGGCCAGAGAGAACGCCTTCTGCCAAGTCATCTGTTACCAGTGATTCTGCTGGGGCAGCCCCAGGTCACCTGCAAAGCTGTGACTTCGGGACCTGAGCCCCAACCCCTGTAGAAACCTGGCCTCCTGTTGTCCTGTCTGATGATTTTATTTTCGATTGACGGGTCTTTCTCTTACCCTTTGTAGGCTGCTTCCCAGTTAGCCTGCACCTCAGCATCTCAACCCCAGGGAAACCAGACATTGTCGGCACTGCACACCCTGACCTGTGTCTCCAAAGCAGGTTTGTAAACAGACCTGACTCTGAGGGACCAGAGACCTGGAACCTTCCCAGGAGACAGAGTGTAACTAACTCAGGAGGAAAGCCAAGGCCCACCCATCCCCCACTGGAACCCTTTAGTTGGGAGCAGCCAGCACCTGCGGCAATCAGGAGCTTGCCTGAGCAAGCTGGCTCCCTCAGGAGGGAGGCAACTGCAGGGCGACAGAAATAGTGGGTTCAAGTGGCAGGTCTCAGGGACTAGTGTGTCAGGAATTGCTGCAAACGCCCGCAGGCTGCGATGGTTAATACTGTCGACTCCTCGGTAGGATTTAATCAAGGAAGAGTCAAGTCTCTGAGTGTCTGTGAAGGACTCTCTTGGTTAAGCTAATCGAGGTGGGGAGATCCACCCTGAGGGACACCATTGCATGGACTGTACCCTGTGAGCCCAAATAAACCTTCCTTCCTTGACTTGCTCAGATACTGTCCAAGATATCAGTCCCAGATACTGTTTAAACCACAGCTGCCATTCAACATGGATTTACGATCATTTGTATCTGAGGCACAGAGAGGTGAAACAATTTATCCAAGGTTACACAGCAGGTATTTTTATACCCTGGTGGCTTGGCTGCAGAGATGTGCCCTTAGTGGCTGGTTGGGTAGGCCCTTGACAAACGTCTAGCAAACTAGGATCGTGGCCATCACAGGGCTTCTTGGCGGAGGTGAGGTTACAGAAGACCCCAAGGGGAGCAGCATCACTTCACATTGACAAGGACAGGGTAAGTGTGCCCCGGATGTTCTAGGCTGCCTGGCTGGTAGGTGTAGTGACTGAGGAGGGATCCCATTCTCAGCCTTGCACCCGTGGGACATTATCTGTGGTGCTTAGAGATTCAGGATGGAAACTGTCACCCCTTGCTGGACTCGTTATGCTGTGGTAAGCAGGGCAGCAAACCCCACTGTGCCCTCCTTGTTTATAGCCTTCTATTCACAGTTGGCTGTAAGAGCAGGTTGCTACTTAAAGACACAGTGGAGGGCAGGGGTGCCCTGCTGTCTTAGGATCCCCAAGTCTGGGGCAATGCTGCCATAGAGAGATACCCTGGCTTGAAATAGCTGAGACATGTCTGAGGTGTGGCTGCTGGGCAAGGGTCTCTATCAGGGTGGCTTTGACCCCAGGGACACTAGGCACTGCCTAGAGCGATGTTTGGTTGTCACACTGGGGGATGTTCCTGGCTTAACCAGGACAGACCAAGAGTCTACAGAGTGAGAAAGGGGACTTCAGAGTTGGGGACTGAGGGGCTAAGGCCATACTGATGAGGACATCCTTTTATCTCCTCAACTGAGCATCTCAAGGAGGCTGCCCCATCCCACACACCAGGTATGGCTTCAGGGACATATATCAGAACTCATGGAATTACACTCCAATCACAACCATTCTAGTATATCTCTCTGTTTTTTGTGTTTGTTTGTGTTTGTTTTTTGAGACAGTCTCAAGTAGCCTAGGTTGACCCTAAACTTGCTATGTAGTTCTGGATGGCCTCGAACTCCTAATCTTCCGGTCTGCACACCCCATGGGTTAGGGTTACAAGTAAGGCTGATTTACTTTTGTTAAGAATTCAAGTTTGGGGCTGGAGAGATGGCTCAGTGGTTAAGAGCACTGACTGCTCTTCCAGAGGTCCTGAGTTCAATTCCCAGCAACCACATGGTGGCTCACAACCATCTGTAATGGGATCTGATGCCCTCTTCTGGTGTGTCTGAAGACAGCTACAGTGTACTTATATATGATAAATAAATCTTTAAAAAAAAAAAAGAATTCAAGTTTGTTTCAGAGCCTGTCACTCTGGACATTTAGGGGATGTCACCCATTTCTATCTGCCCAGGGAAAAACATGACGTTTGTAACCACCACTCACCAAAGAGTAGAGCAGGCGCGTGTGGTTCCGGAGCCCAGGGTCCTCTCTCTGCAGGTCCTCGAAGCCCATCTTCACCAGCACAGTGACATTGTACCAGCCCACTATGCTCCTCTCTGTACCTGCGGGTCAGATGCCAGTGAGTTACAATCTTGGGGACAGGATGCAGTCACCAGAGGCTGCAGGTGGTCAGCAGGGTGTGGAAGGCAGGAGACCACCTTTCGGCATGAAATGCCTGCAGGGAGCTTCCCACTGTCCGCCCTCACTTCCCTCTCTGCTGTTGCTAAACAGACCACTGGCTCCCACCTGTGAAGAGTCTACTTCCTTGCTTGAAGAGAGACCCTCGGGACACAGTTCAGATCTACAGCCTTTGTAACAATGTAACATAAAATCCATCCAATCTACCCTCGCTTCCTTCTCCTGACAGCAAATAGTATAGTGTGTGACGGTCTGGGTAACATTGTTTATATTCGATATCACCTGCTGTCTAGGTGACATTAGAGCATCATATGGGACTACATATTAGAAGGCTGCTGTCCCTTGTAGCACATCTAATATTCATACATTCAGTCTATTCGATTACCCTCAGAAGCAGTAAATAATAAAACAGTAAAAAAGTGTTCCAAGACTGGCAGGCATCACCAGAGTCTGCAGATGTCCAAGTCCCCGCCTAAAACGAACAAGTTGGGCCAGAGAGATGGCTCAGTGGTTATGAGTTTTGGCTGTTCCTGTAGAGGACCCACACACAATTGCTTCCAACCATCTGTAACTCCATTCCTAGGGAAGCCAACGCCTTCTTCTGTCTGGCGTTTGTGGGTCATACATGCAAGCAAAACACTCATACAAACTGTAAATAAATTAAATAAAAAATACTTGGGGCTGGGGATTTAGCTCAGTGGTAGAGCGCTTACCTAGGAAGCGCAAAGCCCTGGGTTCGGTCCCCAGCTCCGAAAAAAAGAACCAAAAAAAAAAAAAATACTTAAAGCGGACAAGGGTTTGTTTGTCAGCAAACTCCCTCCCAGACGCTCTAAGCCTCTCTAGATAGTTCTGAATGCAGCATAAATGCCCGACAGTCTTTGTACATGGATTGTTTAGGGAGCAGTGATTTTTTTTTTTAAAAAACATATTCTTTTAAGTCCAGTACCACTGTGCCCACCTCAGACACATCAGTGACAAAACGTTTTTCAAATGTTTTAAATAACTCAGAATGCAGAACCTTTGAATATGAGGGCCAGCTTCGGTTCAGGAGTATAACTGGAGCATAGAAGAATTATAATATGTTAATCCTTAGTACCATATGTGATCATTTCATGGCTATATGCTAATAGGACAATATAGTACATGTGGTATATATGCATATACATATATATTTATTCGTTTTCTGTATTTCTTTAGTTATGAATATTGGTCCAGTCATAGCACAGCCCCCCTAGGCCAAGAGAATTTTCCGAAAGAGTGGGTACATGTGCCAGACCGTCAGTGGCTGCTCTGGGCTGTGAGGTATGAGTAGGTCTTGTTTCCTCAGGGCTACAGCTTCAATGAGCCTGCCTACTGTGCCAAGCCTTGCCTTCCCTGACAAGCGGCCATGGCTCTGCCCAGCACTGCTTCCTTCCCGCTCATTTAACTCTCTCAGGGCTCTAGGCACCACCTGTGGGGACAGGCAGACCTCTTGTCTGCCCTACTCCCAGTTCCAGGCTCCCCAAGGAACTGTGGCTGCCACCTTCCTCAGATCAATGACTTCCTGAGTCGCTCCCCCTTTGCATCCCTACCTGTGGGTGTAGGGGACACACAGCGGTGCCCGCCTGGCCAGGCGCAGCACTTCTGAAGTCCAGGGCAGTCTGTGTCCAAGCTGCATGAAGATGTAAATGGCCCTGGCTCAGCTGTTGGGCAGACCCCGGGTCTCGATGCAAACTCCCTGGACCGGTTCCGGGCTGGTGGATGAGACAAGTTAACCATATTACAAGTTAACCATATTAGCATTAAAAGCAGGCTCAGCTGGCACTGTGCTTGCAACAGGAAGCCCCCAGCACCTTAAGAAAAGGTGTGCATGTGGTGCTATGTGCCGAGAATCCCAGTGCTCAGAGGGATCAGAGTTCAAGGTCATTCTCAGCTGTGTAGCAAGTTCGAAGCCACTCTGGGATGCACAGGATCCTGTGCACAACCACAGTGGGCAGGATAGGTGTTTCCATGGGCTCAGAGCGCTTGCTGTTTTTGCAGAGGACCAAGGTTCAGTTCCTAGTACCCACATGGTGGCTCACAGTCATCTATAACTCCAGCTGCAGGGTAATATGATAAACTCTTCTGGCTTCCACAGGCACACCACACATGTGGCAAAATCGGACAGACACACATACACAAAAGTAAAATAAATGAATCTGTTTTTAAAAGCAACCACCGATACATAAAAGGCAGTGATCCTAATCGAACTGAGGGCTGTACACATTCACAGTTGATGCTACCTTCTGTTTTAGAAGTTCTACGTATTTTGGTCCGGGCCTTCTCCACCAAGGCAGAGCCCCTGGAATTGTTGGAGGCTTGCTTACACTGGTTCTGACACCATTGGGCTTCTTTTCTATTAAGGTAGGTTCCGGGGAGAACCCAAGTGCTTCCTGTTCCTCTGAACCTTAGAATTCCAGTTACAGGGACCTTCCATTTTTTTTTTCTGAGGACGAGTACACACACACACACACACACACACACACACACACACACACACACACACGTTTACTCAGTACTTCAAAGAAGCCATACAAGCTGTTTGGTACCAGGGCCACAGACGTGGCTGTGCCCCATCTTTAGGAGATGATTTCCAAAGCCAACATGCTAGCACTTGCTAGAAGTGAGCAGGGCCAGAGTCTCTATTCTGGCTCCCCACTTCGATCAACGTTCACGATGGTCATGGATTTGAAACAGTGAGCCCCAAATAAATGCTTTCTTTTATACATTTCCTTGGTCACGGTGCCTGATGAAAGCAATAGAAAAGTAACTAAGACAGTATCCCATGAGGCAGGAGGAAGGCTAGCCAGGGCCCTGGAGGGGTGGAAAGGCAGCCGGGAGATGCTGCAGTCTCAGAGATAATCCTCTTGGGTCTCCCAGGGTCTCTGGAACTTTCTGTAGCTAATGAAGAGGACTGTGGCCTCACTTCTGTTGGGAACAAGTCCCAGGGCTAGCCACTCAACCAAAGCAAATATAGCATAGGAGGTGGCACTGGCCCTGCTCTGGAAGCCGATCCTTGAGTCTTTTTAGAAACACGTGGTTAAAGGTCATGATTAGTAACATTGTCATTTTAATTAGTAACATTGTTATTTTACTTAGTAACATTGTCATTTCCAAGCTATGGGCTTGGTCCTTCATTTCCTTTCTATCTAGATGCCTATACAATGGGTCCACGTCTGAGAGAAGGGATTGAGCTGGGTCAAGCTGCAGGCCAAGGACGGAATGGGGGATCTCTGTGCGATCTTCCTGTCAAAAGCAGGATAGATGCTCATCTGACAATGTGACCGTCAAAGGCTGTGGGCCAAGCAGACAGGAGGATGGGCGAGGGGGGTCAGGTGTCCCGAGACAACAGGAAGGCCAAATACAGTGTGAGGTTTGATATCAGCTATGCTCCAGGTTTCTGAGCCGTGAGGCAGGTCCTAGTGAGGTAAGATGCCCACAGTGGAGGAAACTGCTCTGCGGGATCTAAGCACATTTTTTCTGTAGCCCTAAGACAATTCTAAACTGAAAAGATTTACCGAAATACAGGAAAAAAAAATAGGCTGTCTCATAAGAGATGGGTAATATGCTAGCCACACAAGTGCCATGACTTGAACTCAAGTCCCAGAAACCCAGGTAAAAAACAGCCTTGCATAATGGTGCACATTGGCCATCCTAGCACTAGGGAGTCCCAGATGGCTGGATCCCTAGGGCCACGGGCTAGTCAGCATAGCTGGATTGAAGAGAGCTTCAGGCAGTGAGAGATCCTGTCTCAAAAAAGGAAGATGGTACCCAAGGGTGACACCTGAGTTGTTCTCTGAACACACACACACACACACACACACACACACACACACACACACACACACACCAGGAAAGGGTTCTAACAATGGTTGCCTAGCAACAACAGGGTTCTGGAACCCAGGTTCCTCATCTGAATCTTATTGCCCCTGGGAATTCCCCCTCCCCTTTAGGGTCTGGTGACTAACACCACATCCTAAAGGAATAGCCCAGTCACCTTGGTAAGGAAGTCAAAAAGGGGGCTGGGGATTTAGCTCAGTGGTAGAGCGCTTACCTAGGAAGCGCAAGGCCCTGGGTTCGGTCCCCAGCTCCGAAAAAAAAAAACCAAAAAAAAAAAAGGAAGTCAAAAAGGAGAGCCTTTCTCAACTCAAGGCTAACAATGAAACAGCTCTACTCAGTGCTTGGCAACCCAGTGAGTCCCAGCTCAGCCAGATGGCCCCAGAGAGTCCTATCTGGAACAGAGCCTCCAAGGCTGCTCACCCAGGGCTAAGGAATTACCAGCTGGTGGTGCAATTCTGGGATCCTCCTCCCTCTGCTTCTTAGCCTGGTCAGCACAAGGCGCCCCTGGGCATTTGTATGGAGATGGGAGGTTAGAGGTGGCCTGATCCAGCAGGCCCTGCGTTTATACAAGGAGAGTTCACCAAATTGCTGGCCGGTGGAGAGGGGCCATGCTGCACACAGGGCTCTACCTGCTGGAATCTTTTCTGACTGAGGACAGATCCAACAGGTGACGGCCATCCCATGCGGCGATATCGATAACTAAACGTTAGAAACAGCTGATGGCTGATTGAGCAATTACGAATCCATACAAGATAATTCCCCGAGGCCACTCAATCAATGGCTACAGTAGTATTTATTGACGAGGAAGACATTCTGGGGGAAATCGCTAAGTGATAAAAAAAAATTTTTTTTTCTTTTCAACGAAAAAGTCCAGCAGGGTGGCCGGACTCTTGTGCAGCGTTAGCCCTAGGGTATGATGGGAAACATCACCGGAGGTGACTTTTTTTTTTTTTGGTTCTTTTTTTCGGAGCTGGGGACCTAACCCAGGGCCTTGCGCTTCCTAGGCAAGCGCTCTACCACTGAGCTAAATCCCCAACCCCACCGGAGGTGACTTTTGAGTGACGGACTTTGCCCTCTGATCTCTCCTTTGCTTCTAAGATGTGTACCTGTTGAGTTCACGTTTGTAACTGCATATCAGACATTTGCAATATGTGACTAGGTGGCTTGGCATCGCATTCCAAATGTGAGATTCTTGGGGTTGGAAAGGGGTGCTGGCACTAGAGGTCATAGCAAGCGTGCCCCGGGCATCATTTCCCTGGTTTGGATGGCCGCTTACTGAGTGGGTGGAAGAAGAAAGCCATCATCTGGGGTTGCACCGCTGGCTTGGGGAGCGACCCTGAGGCTCAGACACCGGGCCTGATGGATAAAGGCTGCCCCTACTTAGGCAGAGGCGAGTGTGTCTTTGGTCCTGTGTTTGCTCCTCCACAACAACTGTGGGCCCAGCTGGGACCCAGCCTTGTTCTGCACACACTTGGGCCTTGGACTGGAGCAATTAAACTGCAGTGAAGGTGACTGGGAATGAGCAACTATGAAATTCACTTCGGACCAACAGCGTGGGGAAGCCGCCCGCCCATGCCTGTGGTGTCACAAGGCAGCATCAAGCCACCAAGGGGGATGTCCCTGAATGTACAGCTGGAGACACTTAGGTGATCAGTTCTCCATGACAGGATAGGGGACACTACAGTGGCCCCACGGGGCATATCAGACACCAAGCCTTGACACCAGCAAGGACCTCCCTAAGGGGAACCCCAGCATCAGGATAAAAAGGATAAAAAGACAGAGAAGCTATGGTGACTGGGGAAGAAAAGCAGGGGGAGGAGGGAGGCCCTTCTTCCATGGCACCGCACCAGGTTTTGTCTTTTCGTTGATAAGGACAAGAGACCTCAGGCCCCATGGATGAGGCCCAGACCGCTCAAGCCAGCAAGCATGTCTTTTCCTACAGACATCTCAAAGATGACTGACCAATAAACCACGTTGATTTAGGGACAAGATGGGGGTAACCTGTTGCCAACTCTGTAATGCTGAGGAAGCCCCAAATCCCCGTTTCCCCTGAATGGAGGTCTCTAAGCGGGAAGAGAACCCTTCAAGCTTCAGAGAGTGACAGAGGAGCCTCTGTTTCTGCCACCACTGATGTCCTCTGTGTCCTGAAATGCCTCCCCTGCTTGCCTCTCTGGGACTACTCGCCTCAAATTTCAGACTCCCTTATAGCAAGCCATACACCCTGAACTGAAAATTTTGATTCCTCAATGTGGGGTAGAAGGGAAGACTGGGCACTCTTTTTGTTTTATTGTAGAAGAATTTTGTATATCAACAATATTAGTAACCTAGCACAACACACTCTTAACGGCTTGCTTGTTCTGAGTTAACCCCCACCCCATCCCGAATCATGATGTCCTTGGACACATCCAAGGTTGAACCTGACTCTGTTACTAAGAGGTGCCTGGTGAGCTGGTAAGATGGCTCAGTGGGTAAAGCCACTTATTGCAAAATACCAACCTGAGTTGATGCCTAGGACCCCCGTGGTGAAAGGAGAGAACTGACTCCTGCGAGTTCTCCTCTGACCTACACACATGTACACACGCACACACAAACACACACGCATGCATGCATATACACACATACATGTATTCACATGTACATGCATGCACATACATGCATGCATGCATGCATATACACACATACATGTATTCACATGTACATGCATGCACATACATGCATGCATGCATGCATAAATAATTTTGTCTTTTTTTCCTCTCTGGAGTTGAAGACTGAACCGAGGGCTTTGTACCTGTTAGACAAACACTCTACCCAGCTAAATCCCCAGTCTCTGAAGTCACTTAAAAAAAGAATTGTGTCAGCCCAGGTGTCCTCAGAGGAAGGAGGAATCCTAGGCCTGATAAGAGGGAGGTCGAGCCAGACACCTGCATCCCAGGGGCAAGGCTGACCTCCCAGCCTTTCACCTGTCCCTGTAGAGCTTGCTGGCTGGAGATGAGAGGGAGGCAGGTTCCTGGGGTTGCAACCATCCTCCTTTCCAGGCCACAGTCCCTCTGAATACAGCACATTGTCAAGCGTCTATTCCTGCCTTCCTGCCTTTGTGATGACCGACACGACTGTCCCAGTTACAGTAGGACTGCACAGCTCAGAGCTTACTCCCAATCTCATCACAGTTGCACTGCCTGCCAGGTCACTGCTCTGTCCCACACTGTGTCTTGGTGGCAGACCCAGGGACCTCCTGTCCTCAGTGACCCAGGACAAGCTCTTAGAAGACCATACACAATGCCAACGTCCTTCCCCTACTCTCTGGTCTGTTCCTTAGCTGCACATCACCCTATTTGACTGGGCCGTCTAACGTCTAAGGGGTCAGGCCCTGTTCAACCCTACAGGACCACTCTCCCTCGCCAACAGCCATCCCATAATCACCAGCCCACCTGCCCTGCCCCTGCTGCTCCACTCCCCTGCCCCTGACTGCCCCACCACTGCCATCTCCGAGAGCAGACCTTCACCTCTTCCTGCCCAACCTGGGGGCCCTAACTAGGGTTCTAAGGAGAGATCAGCCAGCCCCTGATCTCCCTAATGAAAGGCAGTAACACCCCCAAAGTGGGGCTCAAGTCCCACAACAGACTTTTCTCGCAGAAACAGTTTGGTGAGGTGGAGAGGATGAGGGACAGGGAAGGTCACAGGGAGGGACCCAGTGCCACTTTCTCTTTAATGGATCAGGTGAGGCAAATGGTGGTTGCTGGGGCTGGCATGGCTGGGCGTGGCAGAAACTGAGGCTCTGCCTCTCCTGACAGCCTCCTCCCTGAGCTTCCACTGTGTGGCCCTCCATGAACAGCTAGGAGATGGTGTGGCAGGTGCCTGAATGAGGGTGGGCCAGACCACAGCCACCCATCCACAGCCAGACTCTGGCAGAGCCCACACACTCTGAACCACAAGGCCAGGGTTCCCAGGGACTTTTTCAAGGGTCACGTGGACCCCTAGCGGAAGCCACCACCCAGCCTAGGAGCCGCAGTAGCCATCGAGTTGTGTAGTTGGAGTCCCACATGGGCCTTGGAGTGGGACTGGGGAACGTGGGAAGGAAGCAAGGGTTAGGGCAGGAAGTCTAAGATCGGCACTGGGCAAGATAGCATCTCCCGTGTCCCTGCAGGGAGACAGTGGAAGCAGGGAATGACTACTGGCCCTGACTGGTTCTCACTGGAGATGGAGGCATCCTTTAACCCCCTGATCAGCAAGCAGCAGGTCTACCACAGCCATTAAACTGCTCACACCAGCACCCAGTCTGACCCTTGGATTAGGCCAATGGGAAACGACAGTCATCACGTCCTCATGATGACACACTGGAGGGGACTGGTGAGTGGGGACAATCAGGAGGCTTCAGTAACTTGAACCAAGGTGGCCTTCCACAAGTTTGCACTGACTTAGTCTCTGAAGCCTGCGACCCCTGACCTGGGGAGAAGTCACTCCTCCCCCTCCCCCCTGAGTTGGGGGATCCACCCAGTCGACTTAACTTGCTGATGTCCCAGCCCAGGGACACAGGGATGGGTTATGTGAGATTCCCTTTGGAGCACCCAAACTTGTACTTCTTGCTCTGGGGGGCAGCAGCCCTCACCCCTCAGGGTGGCCCAAGCTGACACTCCATGACCTGGGGGCTCCACCCTCCATAATCACGTACACACACATCCTATGCGTTTTGATGATAGGCAGGACCTTCTGACTATACAGAAGCCCATTCTAACCTGATACTGCCTCACAGCAAGCAAGCACCTCCCCCCTACAAACCTTTGCTAGAAGACCTACTTGGTGCACCGCTCTCCAAGTTAGGGGCTGGGTCCTGCACCCCAAGCCATGCCCAGTTCCAGCTATGACACAGGCAGTCACGTGGATCACCTGGTAACTGCCCTACACATCCTACAAACCTGCACTAAGGAGTAGGAGGCCCAGCCCCTCCGTCTCTTTCTTGTGGAGACCAGATTAGGATTTCAGGTGAGACAAGCGTCCCATGGCAGCCTTGGGAAGAGAGCATGGTCTCCACTGTCGGAGAGGTTGGGACACTGTGACACACGCCACTGTGTCAGAACCACTCCACATTGTAAAAGCCACAGATGTTCATGCTGGACCTTGATCAGTGCTGTCACCAGCTCTAAGGCTGCTGCACCCCCAAGTATCCCAGAAGCCCTTGCTGTACCGTCAGCTCTGAGGACCACTGATGCTCACCAGCCCACAGTATCTCTCCAGCACATTAAAAGGCTGATGGAGCCAGACATAGTGGTATATTCCTCTAATCCCAGCAGTCAGGAGGTAGAAGCAGGCAGATCTCTGTGAGTTCAAGTCCAACCTGGTCTTAGTGAGTTCCAGGACAGCCAGGGTTACAAAGTGAGACCCTATCTCAGAGACAAACACTAAAAACCACGGGGCTGGTGATTCTTGTACTCAATCTATGAAACCAGAAATCTTGGGGGGGGTTCATGAAAAGCACCCCTAGAAACCCCAAGGTCCAATAAAGATGGAGGAACAATGTTCTAGAAAGACCTAGGGCTTCAGGGAGAGGTCGCAGGCTTGCATACACAGCCCCAGCAACTCCAATCTCCAGGGGAAAAACAGCTCAGCCCAACCCTACCCCATCACCCTGGACTCACACAGAACACAGTAGAGGCCAAGCTGCTCAAAACCTGCACAGCAGTCGGTCACATTCCTGGACTCAGGGACGTTCATCTCCAGGTATTGGGTCCGGTACACGGTCTTGGGGCACTTTTTCCAGGGGATCCATCCTCCACAATATACGTAGGCTGTGTAAGAGGTCTGCACCGCCTGCAGCTTCTGGACACTTCGGGTCATGGGGTAGCTGCACAGCTGGTAACTCAGCAGAGAGAGGCCATTTTCTACAAAGAAGACCACAAAGGATGTGTTAGCAAGCCAAGGTGGGGAAGTGTCAGATCAGATCCCTGGGATGTGTCTGAGTGCTGGCTCTTGGCAACACCAAGCTAACCGAGGTCGCTACTGTCGGATGGGCCCTAGAACTAGCCCACCAGTCCTAGTGTGGCTTTTGCCTTTTCAAAAACCAAAACCACCCCTCTATTTGCATAAACACATTGCCATTGGCGTCACCCTGTACTCTAAGATCTCTCTTCCTGTTCAAAGCCAGGAGCCATCCAGGCTGGATTTGAGTGCCATATTAGATTGAGCCAAACCAAGCCACAAAGAGTTGGAGTCCAAGACCTGGATATCATGTTCCCGTTGTCTCTCTGCCTTTGGTCCCACTTGCTGCAGACTTTCTTACATATCAGTATCCAGAGACTGGTCATGTGGGTCACAGACAGGCAAGAGTCACCCAACAAGTGTATACTGTTTGGAATGGAAGATGGGTAACCAAACATTTAATGTATGTATGTATGTATGTATGTATGTATGTATGTATGTATGTATGTATATGTATGCATGCATGTATGTATGCATGCATGCATGTATGCCCACATGTACATACATGAATGCATGCATATATATGTGTGCACACACATACATATGTATTTTATATCTGTAAATGTATGTATGCACATTTACACATGTATTTTTGTATGCATGTATGCACACACATGTACATATATGAATGCATGTATGTGTGTGCACACAGTATACATGTATTTTGTGTGTGTATATGCATGTGTGCACACATTTTCATATGTATTTTTATATGTATGTGTGTATACATATATGTGTGTATATTCACATATCTGTATGAATGCATACACACATGTAAGTATGTATGTATGCATGTATGTATGCATGTACACATGTATGTGTGAATGCATATATGTATGCACATATGGACATATGTATGTATGAGTATATGTATTATCAGCATCACTTAAGGGGACACAGTTGTCCTTGATGGAGGAGGCCAGCCCATCTTAGCACATCTCCTCAGGCCTGCCCTGAGCCTCCCTCTCTGAGTCTGGCCTTGGGGCTGAGATACTGTCCTCTTCAGCAGCAGCAGCGTGGCTCCCTTGACGTGCATACCCATGACATTTTCCAGCCCCTCACTGCTTCATAATGGGCTGCATCCCATGAAACCTCTGTCACTTTATGTCACAGAAATGCTAGGGGTCAAGGTGTATCCTTCCAAAAGATATTAGAATCTGAGTCCAGGCCCTCAGACAGTGGCCTTGCTGGGTGGGCCCTGGTGGGACTGCTGTCTTCTTGTAAAAAGGAAACTGCAACAGGCACTTATGCATATGTGTGCATGCATGCATGCATATATACACACATACACACATGGAGAGAGAGAGAGAGAGAGAGAGAGAGAGAGAGAGAGAGAGAGAGAGAGAGAATACCACCGTATGAAAGGGAAGGCAAATGATCTTCTTCTTTTTTTTTTTGGTTCTTTTTTTCGGAGCTGGGGACCGAACCCAGGGCCTTGTGCTTCCTAGGTAAGCGCTCTACCACTGAGCTAAATCCCCAGCCCCCAGGGTGATCTTCTATAAGCTAAGAGGTACCGAAGATTTCTAAACCCATCAGAAATGCGGGCTTTAATGGACTCAGCCACCATGGCCCCAGAGGGAGCCAGGCCAACACTTGGCAGTAGATCCCGGTCCTCAGAGCGGCGGGAGAAGCTTCTTTACCTCAGCAGAACTGAAACTCATGCAGGGTCCATGGATGCCCCCTCCCAGGACTCCCCTCAGCTGCTAGACAGCTTGATACACCAGCATCTTGGAATACTCAACTTTAGACCTGACCCCTCCCCCAGTTTTCCTAAATGGCGAAGCCTGTAGACAGAGCCCAAGGTCGAAGCTCTCTTCCCCACCTTGAGGATTTGTGTCTGGTGGGGATGGCACGACAAACTCCGTTGCTGCTGTTGGAGGAGGAGCATTGCAGCCTCCTCCCAGGCAGACACAGCACAGAGTCCCACCTTGTCCCAGCATAAGTCCCCTCCTGGGCCCTGTAGTCACCTCCAAGGGCAGAGGGCGGCTAGAGCCCAGTCACCCCCATGAGGTCGCCTGGCCTTTGGAAGCCTATGATTCTCCTCACTGAAAGTGGTCACAGACTGTTCTGGAGAGAAACTGAGGCTATCAGAACACGAATGTGGCCAGAGGTGACCACATCTCAGGGGTGACCCAGGTGAGGGGTGGCAGAGAGCAGGAGCTTGGCTGTGCAGAGCAAGTCGAAGCCGGGGTACCCTGCACGAATCTACTGGACTTGATCAGCCTCCGCTGAGATGTCAGCCATGTTAATGAAGGGCACAGGCTCTAGGGAGTCACCTGCCTCACCTGATCCTTACAGGGTCAACAGTTCCTCCTTTACAGACACACACACACACACACACACACACACACACACACTCCATATACCACACACACACACCACATACCACACACACACACACACACACACACCACATACCACACACACATACACACACACCATATACCACACACACACCACATACCACACACACACAAACACACAAATACACCACCACACCACACATAGCACACACACACACTACCATACCACATACACCCCACACACAAACATCACACACACCACACACCACACACACCACACACACCACACACACCACACACACACACCACACACTACCACACCACAAACACCCCACACACACACATCACACACACACCACACACACCACACACACCACACACACCACACACACCACACACACACACTACCACACCACATACACCCCACACACACACACCACGCACACACCACACACACACACACACCACACACCACATACACACCACACACACACCACACACACACACCACACACCACATACACACCACACACACACCACACACACACCACACACCACACCACCTCCTCCATCTCCAGGAAAGCCTGGGAAAGGTTTATTTTTCTTTGCTTTTGATCCTCCATCGAGGCCACTGTGCCATCTTCAACCCTGGCCGCAGGCAGAGCTACGGTAGAAACCCCCTTACAGGACCGGCTGTGCAAAAATCTCTTTCCAGAGCCTTCACAGCAGCAGTGGAAAACCTCATTGCTCAAGCCCAGTGGGTCTCACCCTTCCAGACCCTGTGACCCTTCAACACATTTCCTCATGGTGTGGTGACCCCCAACCATAAAATCATTTCCGTTGCTACTTCATAACTATGATTTTGCTACTGCTATGAAGCGTAATGGAAATATCTGTGCTTCCCCGGGGTCTTAGGTGACCCCTACCAAAGGATTCTTTGACCCTCCAAGAGGTCACGACCCACAGGTAAGAACAACTGTTCTAGGGTGAGTGCGGTTCCCAGCTCAACCCGTCCCCTGCACCCCACAACCCTCACATTGCTCCACAAATGCCCACTTATGTCGTGAAGCCCTCCATTACCCCTGAGAGTATGCCCTGGACAACCCCTTGGTGAAGGCAAGTAACTCCCTTCCTCAGAAGCCTGCTAACCCCATAGTCATACTGGGATGGGGTAGGCCCCGGGAATGTGTCATACGTCGCAGTGTCCCGCCCCATCATTCCTAAAACAATCCCATAGTTGTGGGGCTAAGTCGCAAACGTAATGCCTTGCACGAAGTGATGAGACAGCACAGGTTCCACGGTTCTCCTGGTGAGCCATGAGCAGGCAGGTGGCCCCAAGGAAGGCTGCGCTGTGTCCTGTGGTCTCACATGGCAGCCTCCCACGCCCGTACGAGACGAGATCCCCCATGAACTTCCTCATGTTCTATTCTTTCTATGACTAAGTTGTTTGGCGCTCTCTCTCTCTCTCTCTCTCTCTCTCTCTCTCTCTCTCACACACACACACACACACACACACACACACACACACACACACACACACACATAGAGCACACAACAAAATCCCAAGTACAATAAAATCCTCCTCTAGACAGAAAACAACAGGGGACCTGGCTCAAAAACAGAGGCGACTTCAGAAACAAAATAGATCTCTGAGCTCCCAACCAAGCCAGAAGGTGTGTCAGAGGAAAAGGACTCAAAAGGTTTATGGTCACAGGTCCTTGAAGTCTGGGGTTTCCGGGGAATACTGGTCGGCAATTCTGGTCAGGTATGTTGGTTTGGTTTGGCTGTTCTGGGGATAGAAGCCAGGGCTCACACGTGCTGGGTACCCTGAGCTGTACCCCAACTCCGCAATGTGTTTTCAACAACTTTGTGAGCTGTGAGCTCCCCCGTGCTTGGCCAGCCCCCTCGCTGCACCCCTCACTCTGTACTTGAGAATATGTGTGGCTGAGCCCTGCTCTGTAAGCCTCCCTGCCGCTCTCCTCTGATCTGTAAACAAGACCTTGGTGCTGAGTACCTAAGAGCTCATTTTGCACATCCACTCCTCCCTCACAAATGTAGTGCTTCAGGCCCAACCCCAGCCTCAAAATCAGCTTCCCAACCCGGTGGACCCCAGACACCGGAGGTACACTCCCACTGGGGAAGCCCTCCTTCCGAAAGCGTACCCAGTGCTCCCCCGTAGCCTGTTGCTATTGGCACAAACAGTGTGGCAGGCCAGGACAAGATGCCTCTCTCAGAGAAGATGCTCGCTGGCCGGCCAGGGTCCCAGCAGGCACTGTCCTTTTGAGACCCACTCCTAGAGGTCCCTTCTCCGGATTCACCCCAGATCCCTCACCTGTAAAACCACTGGTCTGTCCCAGGTCCACAGTGCATGTCAAGGCCAGGAGGGCCAGCCCCAGGGCCCGGGACATCTTCCCGTGGTGGTGCAGGCAGGGCTTGGGACGTCTAACCGCTGTGGCCTGAGTCCTAAGTCGGGCCCGAGTTTCCCCAGCCTGGAGAAAAGGCCCCTCTGTCCCCTGTGCTGTTGCTAGTGGCGCTGGGAGCAGTCCCTTATGCCTGCTCATTAACGCCAGCCACCGGCGTGGCTGTTTCCCTGGGGGCCCCTGCATGTCAGAGCCCATTCTTGCTCTGAGCAGATGGGATCTCTTAGGAAAGGTGAGCAGTTTAGCAGCGTCGGCCACATCAGTCGGTCTCATCTTGTTTGTACGAAGAAAATGCATTGCGGACCCAAATCTGACTCTCCGCATCGGACGCCAGAGTATTCCGTTACCCAGCTGCTCCCAGCTGGCGGGAGAAGACGGGGCCCACATCAAAGTGTCACATCGGCTCCAGGAGGGAGCCTTCATACAGCTCGACAATAGAGGTCAGAGGTCACAGCCAAGTTCGTCAGCTCCCTTGCAGTCCTAACTGGGCGTGGTGGAGATGCTGGGCTCACAAGAGACTTTCTGTGCCCATCCCGGGTTCGAAACGGAGAAAGTATGAGATGAAAAGCTGGAGGGGAGTGGGCAAGTCAGTGACGGGAGAGCATCTGTGTACCAAAGACATCTGGGTGAGCTTAGCTACGAGAGGCTAGGACAAAACCTCCCAGAATTCCCCTGTACATAGGTGCCGCCTTGGGGCTAGGAGGACTCAAAGGCATCCAGCAATGGTGGAAGGGAGAACGGTCCTGAGGGTTGGTGGAGGTGTTGATGACCTACTGTGTTTCAATAGTTATCGTGTTGTGCAGAAAAAGGGCTTTTAAAGGTTCTGTCTGGGCTGGGGCTGGGGCTCAGTTGGCAGAATGCTCACCTGGGTTCAATCTCCAGGACGCAGAAACCTGGTTGGCAGCGCATGCCCATTACCGCAGGACTTAGGAGACAGAAGAAAGAGGGTCTGAGGTGCTACTCTGTGCTACCCAAGGAGCTCAAGGCTACCCTGTGCTACATAAGAACCTATCCGAGGGACACACACACACGCACACATAAATATACACATGTATACACCTAAATGTACACACAATATACAAATATGTATAAATGTACACATAATATACAAAATGTACACATAAACATGCACATATACATTAAATATGCACATACACACTTGTACACTCACATAAATACACACATGCACACTGGCATAAGTATGCTTGTGTACACATACATAAACACGTGCACACACATAAATAGACACGTGTGTCTACACACGCATATAAACATGTACACACACATGAATATATGTGTGCAGAGGTGATGACTGGGGGGGGCGGCAGGGGTGTCCCCGTGACCATCGTGGCCAGCAGAGTGAGTGACTATCTGAAGGGGACAAGAAGGTAATTCAGTTCAACCTGACTAAGTGGGTGGTGTTGGTCCAAACGTCAGGAGTCTGACCCTGACCAGTTTATTTTAAGGCATATTTAAGCACAGCTCACTTGGGTGAGAAATTTTTCCTGGTGATGGGGACCTCAGTCCTGTATCCACAATAAACCACAACGTGATCTAAGTCAAGATCGGACATCGCTACATCAAAGCTCTTTGTGAAGTACATTGGATACATTTCACCAAAAAAAAAAAAAAAAAAAATGGGTTCTGCAGATTGAAAAGGACAAGCTTACATGTGGGGAGGATCCCGTGGTGAGAGCTTTTGGGGGCGGCTTCTAGGAATTTGGCATTTGTCACTCGACTCAGACAAGGAAATAGGCTCATTGGGGTTGGGGATTTAGCTCAGTGGTAGAGCGCTTGCCTAGCAACCGCAAGGCCCTGGGTTCGGTCCCCAGCTCTGAAAAAAAAAAAAAAAAAAAAAAAAAAAAAAAAAGAAAAGAAAAGAAAACAGGGCTGGAGAGATGGCTCAGCGGTTAAGAGCACCGACTGCTCTTCCAGAGGTCCTGAGTTCGATTCCCAGCACCCACGTGGTGGCTCACAACCATCTGTAATGGGATCTGATGCCCTCTTCTGGTGTGTCTGAAGACAGCGACAGTGTACGCGTATCAATAAAATAAATCTTTTTTTTTTTTTTTTTTTTTTTTGGTTCTTTTTTTCGGAGCTGGGGACCGAACCCAGGGCCTTGCGCTTCCTAGGTAAGCGCTCTACCACTGAGCTAAATCCCCAGCCCCTAAAATAAATCTTAAAAACAAACAAACAAGCAAAAAAAACAAGGACAAAATATAAACCATGATATTTAAAATAAAAGGCGTATTAGAGACGGTGGCCAGGGGCTGTGTTTACTGCTTTGCTGAATGACTCACCTTATGTGATCTTTTTACTTTGTTATTTCCGAATGTGGTCCGTTTGCTTACTACTTCCCTTGATTGCTTCCTTCTGCAACCTCTTTGCTTGATTACTTTGTCTTTGATCTAAGAACTGACCATGGTTTTTGGATGTACCTAGACTGATACAAAAGCAGACTGGGGGAAAAAAGTGAGGCTGTTTCAGCCTCAGCCCTGGCTGGAGTCATGTTATATAATGTTGTCTAATTGTCTTTTTCTTTTCTATCCTCACTTCCTTGAGACCCGGTTGGCTGACTGAGCTGGCTTGGTCAATCCAGTGTGGTCTTAGCCACAAAGGTAGTTCAAAGGTCACCAGGTTACTGATCCCCGGCACTCGCAGCCTTCTGGGTGGATAACATCCTTTCTTTGAAGGCATGAACTTCTGTATTTAACATTTCCAGGTTCTGCTAGTGCTCGAGAACAGAAAGATCCCCATGCCTCCTACATCTCCCCTGTGTTTACTTCTTTTTTTTTTTTCTTTTTTCGGAGCTGGGGACCAAACCCAGGGCCTTGCGTTTGCTAGGCAAGCACTCTACCACTGAGCTAAATCCCCAACTTGCGTTTACTTTTTAAAGAGAAAGTTGTCGGGGTTGGGGATTTAGCTCAGTGGTAGAGCGCTTGCCTAGCACTCACAAGGCCCTCGGTTCGGTCCCCAGCTCCGGAAAAACAAACAAACAAACAAACAAACAAAAAAACAAAAAAAAGAGAAAGTTGTGGTTGGAATGGAGGCCAATGTTGAATGTGCTGCCTGTATATCTAGTCTAAATAATTTAGACAGGCATAACACAGTTATAAGAATAGCTAACTGTGGGGCTGGAGAGATGGCTCAGCAGTTAAGAGCACCCGACTGCTCTTCCAGAGGTCATGAGTTCAATTCCTAGCAACCACGTGGTGGCTCACAACCATCTGTAAAGAGATCTGATGCCCTCTTCTGGTGTATCTGAAGACAGCTACAGTGTACTTATATATAGTAAATAAATAAATCTTTAAAAAAAAAAAAGAAAAGAATAGCTAACTGTCTTAGTCAGGGTTTCTTTTTATTTTTTATTTTTTGGTTGTTTTTTTCGGAGCTGGGGACTGAACCCAGGGCCTTGCGCTTCCTAGGCAAGCGCTCTACCACTGAGCTAAATCCCCAACCCCTTAGTCAGGGTTTCTATTCCTGCACAAACATCATGACCAAGAAGCAAGCTGGGGAGGAAAGGGTTTATTCAGCCCACACTTCCACATTGCTGTTCATTACCAAAGGAAGTCAGGACTGGAACTCACACAGGTCAGGAAGCAGGAGCTGATGCAGAGGCCATGGAGGGATGTTACTTACTGGCTTGCTCCCCCTGGCTTGCTCAGCTTGCTCTCTTATAGAACCCAGGACCACCAGCCCAGGGATGGCACCACCCACAATTGGCTGGGTCCTCCACCTTGATCACTAACTGAGGAAATGCCTTACAGCTGGGTCTCATGGAGGCATTTCCTCTTGGGAGGCTCCTTTCTCTGTGATGACTGCAGTCAAGTTGACACACAGAACCAGCCAGCACACTGATAAAGGGCCGAGGAGAGGGAAGGCCATGTTGACCACGGTGGACAGTCAAAGGTCACTTGAGAGATTTTGTTTATCTCTTCATGCATATCATGTGACTTGGCTGCTGATTGCAGGGGATAAATATGACACATTAGAGCCACAGATGACATTGACAACCAAGATTATGCCCGACCGACCATCTGGAGAAGCTTTTTGTAAAGCCATGCTTCTCAACCTGCTCACCTCTTGGTTGATTTCTGCTAATATTTTGTCCGTCGTGTTAGTAGTCTTACTAATCACGTAGGACATCTTTGAGACCTCTCTAACGTCTGGGGACTTGTAATCCCTGGGACTGGTAATAAAAAGAATCTTTAGTGTGGCAAAACGACATTATGCAGTCTTCCTGTTAAAGGTGGCGAGCCTCTTATCCCCTCTGACAAAAGGCGTTTGGATTCTGCACAGACGAGCTAAGAGTTAACGTGCAACGCCGTCAGCCAATGTAACAGCATCATTTTGTGTTCTGTTGTCTTCCCAAGTCACCGGCTTACTCTCTCCCTTCAGGCGTCTCCTTTTGGCGGGCTTGTCTGCTCCCTTCAGATGCTTCGTTTGTCCAGGGGTCTGTGGGATGCTCTCTTGGTTGGACTCAAGAGATCAGGACTGGGACTTTGCTCATTTCCTGGAAAGACACAGGGATGTCTTCATCCTGTTAGAAGAACATCCGGCCCTTCTCATTGAATAGTTTCTAGATATTTCCATTTAACATAGACTTTAGGCTGTGTCTTCTTTAGGGTAAAATGGTTTGGGCCATCATTATCTTTTAGAGTGAAAAAATGTAAAATTAGCACCAATGAATGTGGCATAGTATGTGAGATTTAGGTAAATGTATATACTTCATATATATATATATATATATATACACACACACATATATTACTGTATATATACTTTAAAATATTGTGTACATTAATAACTAATATGCACAATAATATATACACTATATAAATAATAAATAATGTATATATTACATACACTTATAAATATTAAATATGGTGTATATTATGTGGTATATAAATAATAATATATATTATTAAATACTGCATATATAATGCTGATATTTAAGGATTTAATGGTGTCATTACGCAATAGTTTGATCCTGTGGATTGTAAGGGATCCCAGTAATATGATCACTATTCCATAATTTGCAAAATCCCTTGAGGAGTTTGCTACTGCAAGCAGGACCATTATTGTTTTTTAGTTATAAGAAGCAGCAATCACATTAGAAAAAGTATCAACCATTACACGGACATACTTTAAGCAGCTACAGGCTGAGTTGTGAGTAGCATCTGCCCAGTGGCGTTATTAGAGTTTAACCTGAGAGGACTAATTCTGCCACTAGAGGGAAGTAGTGTAAAAGAACAAAAAGTTGACTTCAATTTTGTTTAATTTTATTTATTTATTTATTTATTTATTTACTTACTTACTTACTTACTTACTTACTTATCTATCTATTTATTTTGAGAGGTTTGAGCTTATCGGATGGTAAGGGACCTGGCAAATCAGAATCAGCAGGAGTATGAGTTATGAGAAAAAGGTTGAGTCCATGGATGTAATTGTGAAGTAACATTTGTAGCAGGCTTGGGGTTAAGTGTTGCAGTTTCTAAAAGGGAAACAGTTTGAGCACAATACACAGTTAAAATATTCAGGGGTTAATAAACATCCAGTAAAAGCTGGTTGATTTCCTTGAGTTCAGATAATTGAGTTGTACAACTGGGGGTAAGTTCAATCGTTTTTGTGGAATGATGGGAACTGTACTGTCCTTTTGAATTAATGTAATTTCAGGTACATCCAGGGGTAGCTTTAAAAAGCCTTGAAAAGAAATCTGTAGGATAATGACTAGCTAGAGATCTCGAGTAACGTGCAAATGCTGCCTGCCAATGATTATCAGTGTTATTAGAGGCATGGCGGTTTCCATAGGCTTCTTACCAGTAAGCTAAGACATGTCCTTCCCATCAATAGCACGTGTATAATTTCTTGTAAATAAGGAGTTACCAATTGTTGCAGAGAATTACGACATGCATACATTTGTCTAGTACCATTACCTTGTTGGTGTGAGAGTCCAGTCGGCAGTGAGTTGGAAGGAAGGCTGAATAATTGATAAGGAGGTAAAATATTAATTCTACAAGCTACCGCTTTCTTTGATAAACTCATAACTCTCTCTGCTTTAGTGTTACGATTCTCATAGAATGTAGCCCAGGGTCTCCCGGAAGCAACTTAAAGGGTAGAGCCAAGTCCTTAATAGTGCTGGGCAGATAAGCATATCCCCAATTGACACGGCCCCCGCAGTTCTGTAAGTGAGTGAAGGATCATTGTTTGGGAAGTTTTAAGTGGGAAGGACGATGGAGAATTTGAAATCTGGTGAAAACTTTCCTAATGATAATTAACTTCGTCCCCTGAGCATGACAAAGCTTACTTCGATCTCCTTGAGGAACAAGGGAAATAAAGACCAGACCTGACAACATCGAAACTTTGTAAAGTACATGTCCCATAACATGGGTTCTATAGACTGACTGAGAAAAGGGTCTGGGGAGGAGCCATCCTGTAAGGTCTCCCCCAGCACAGATAGTGCAAGGGCCACCAAACTACCAATCCCATCCATTCCCCACCTACTGGACAGGTTATGGGTTATGCATCCCTCCCTTAGGAGGAAAAAAACCTGAGTGTTTAATATTCCATGCTACCTTAGCACTTCTTTATATGAGCACAAGGACCTCCATGCCTCCTACATACATGTGTACCTAACATATTCCCATGTACATATACACATAAATATACACGTTGCACACATGCATGATATATAAATATACATATGTATATGCACACAAATATATACATGCACACACATAAATTATGCATGTGCATACACGTATAAGTACATACATGTACATACATGTAAACACACATATGTACACACACAAACATATACACGTATATATGCATATGTACACATATGAATATACCCACGTATACACACAAGTATACACCTATATTCACATGCATATACATGTAGATTCATAAACATATGCTTGTACACATATAGATATGAATATACTAATATACACATGTATACACATATATTTACACATATGCCACTATTAATACATGAGCCTGCGACCTGGTAATGTTCTTCGGGAAACACTGATTCTCACAGTGTTTTATCTCTGAGTAGCATGATCTCTCACTTTACCCCAGCTGTCTATCGGGAGATCATGGCCATACCCCGCACCAGCGGTTCAAACATTCCCTTTCTGGCTATGTCCTCCTGCCTCTGGGCCAGCTCAGCACCCCAACCCTGAATGCCTTCTGTTTACCTCAAATCAGTCAGCTCTCTGCTTTTCCCACCTCCTGGTAGATCTAGTTACCTTAAGTCTACAAGTCCATCTCTTCAGGAACACCCCGGGGCCGATGGCCTCAATCATCTTTCTGTCCCACTTCTTACTCGAGCCCATTCGGCAAAGCTCACACGTGCACGGGGGCGTCTTTCCACACCATCCTCAAGCAAGATCTCAAAACGTTTAACTTCTTCTACATCCCTGTTCCAAAGATTCAGGGGACACCACATAGAGGAAGCTAGGCTGATAGGCCCAGCCTGGAGAGCAAGGCTGAACTCGGCCTGTGGTTAATCACAGAGCAGGGATGTGTCTCTGTGATTGAGAGCATGTGTGTTTTTTGGTTTTTTTCAGAGGACCTGGGTTCAGTTTCCAGCACCTGCATCAGGTTTCTGGCAATGTCTGTAAGTCCAACTCCAAGAGATCCAACAGGCATTTCTGGCCTCTGTCATGGCCTTTCGCGTGCATATGCCCACACGCAAACACACAGCTACCTTCATAGTCGGAAATAAACTAAATGTAGAAAATTAATAGGCGGCAGACACCAGCACCCATCGCAGAGCTCCGCTGAGTCTGAGAGACAGAGAAGGCGTCTGCAGGGCTGGCAATAGATGGGGGGGGGGGGGGGCTTATGGGAAGATGCTTTCAAGATGTGGACTCACCAAATCGGACGGAAAGACGGTAGAACAGAGTCCCACCTGGGGAATGAGCAATCTATAGCCTCTGCTACAGGTCTCAGCCAGCAGACTGCAAGCACACAAGTCGTTGCTGAGGAGTCCCGGGTCCGCTAGCACTGGCGACAGGGCGATGTGCCGCTTGGCAAACACGAGTCCCAACCATGTAGGCTCGCCAGTCAGCTCCTGCAATGGAGTCACCATGGCCTCGATTTGTGCCGCTTGCCCTATTGGAGACAGAGAAAAACAAGCGGGGCAGCCATTCAGCCCACAGCCTACAAGCTCAACAGTCGCCTGGTGAGCCAATCCGCGAGCACGGAGGACATGGTGGTTGCAGCAGCCTTGAGCTCCCTTGGAAACATGTGGTAACTGAAAAGGGCTGGTCCTAGGCCCTTCAGCAAGCACCCAGCATGGAGTCGCTGTTGCAGAGGCCTGAGCTGATTGCTCTGGGAGAGGGCAGGGCAGCCGCCCATACCCTCCAAGCACCAGAGTGGAGTCTGGTGAGCTTCCGGGTGGCAAACATCAAGGGCACGGAGGTGTGCAGCAGCCAGGAGCTCACACAGAACCAGCACCCGGACTCTCTGCTTAGCTGCTATATCATCCTGAGTCTGTCAAACAGCAGGATATCCGAGAGGAGTCTCCGCGATGGTCCGGTATTTATGGTGCTTCAGAAACTGACCAGACCAACGATTAATTCGATGAATATTTGCGTGCAAAGCTGTCTGGGACGTTTCCAATGCTACAATGAACCATTACACGCTGACGTGCTTGGCCCACGGTGACGTCTCTTGGCTATGCGGCCTCCGGGAGGCTATTATGATTTGAGTGTCTTGCCTTGCCACCTGAGGCCATGGTAACATCTAATCGGTTGATGTTGTGCTGCTGCCCAGGGCTATGACGGTGCCTGGGGCCATGTCGTGGCAGGAGATGTGTTGATGTCTGCGGTCTGTACAGCCACCTGAGACCGCGCTGAGGCCTGGGACTTGCGCTAACACCAGAGACCGTGTGGATGGATGTCCAATGGTCCGTGCTGACACCAGAAACCATATGCAAGTCCACAGTGCCTGTTCCTGCTGACTGTAAAAAGGACAAGGAAGCCACTTCTGCCATGGTATTGATGACTGCAGACTGAATGTCGAGAAAGGCATATTCTGTGACGACCTCTACCCTCACCCCCACCCCCACCCCCAAAGTGACAGCCTAGAGAGAAAGCCATTGATGAGAACTCTCAAGAAGTAGAATGGCAGGGTTGGGGATTTAGTTCAGTGGTAGAGCGCTTGCCTAGCAAGCACAAGGCCCTGGGTTCGGTCCCCAGTTCCAGAAAAAAAAAAAAAAAGTAGAGGATGGCTCTTCTCTTGTTTTCTTTCTTTCTTTCTTTCTTTTTTTTTTTTTTTTTTTTTTTTTGGTTCTTTTTTTCGGAGCTGGAGACCGAACCCAGGGCCTTGCGCTTGCTAGGCAAGCGCTCTACCACTGAGCTAAATCCCCAACCCCTTCTCTTGTTTTCTTGCTCTCTCCTCTGGCCCTCTTCCCCTCTCTCCCCATCCCCTCCCCCTCCCTCTCCACATGCTCATGGCCAGCTTCTACTCCCCCACCTCTGTCTCTGTCTCTCTGTCTCTCTGTCTCTCTCTCTGTCTCTGTCTCTCTCTCTCAACTCCCCTCCCCATGCCCTGAATAAACCCTATTCTATTCTTTTTATTAAAAAAAAAAAAGAAGTGGGATAAAGATATTCTCCACATCTGTGGGTTGTGATATGTGTAGTTCACCAGAGCTGATAGCTCCTGGCAGGGCTGTGGATGGGGAAAGACTAAGTCCACAGACACAGGAGGACTGTGAAGAGAGCGTGCTTGGGGTCCATCAGGTGAAATCCCCAGTGAATCAACAAAAACACTACAGGAAAAAATTTAAAATATAAGATAAATCTCTTAGCAACAACAGCAGCAGTCAAGTTTTGACCGGACGTTTTTAGGCGGCAGAAATCTGGTGACTGGAAACCGTGTGGGGTTAGTCTAAACAAAAAAAGACAACTAGTAAAGAGAGAAGAGGGAACGGCACTACGCCAGATGGTCCAGCTGCCGTTCACGCTCACGTGGTCACTAAGTATTTAAAGCGGTGCTGAGAAAACTATGACATGACTGTTTCAGAAGAGTGGCAGGGTAGGAGGGTCGGGCATGGGGCAGAGGTGGAACAGGCTAGCTTTGTTTGTTTGCGTGTTTAGTCCTGAGTCCCAAAATCCGGGATTTAACTTAGAACCTCCTACACCCTAGGCAAGCACTTTAAGCACTTCGCCAGCTAGAGAATACCACCAGCCCTCTTTGACCTCCCTGTGACTGTGACCTTACTAAGTTGCCTAGGATGGTCTTGGGTTTCACTCCCTAGCCCAAGCGTGCCTTGAGCACACTGGGGTCCACACACCTTGGCCTCCTGAGTAGCTGGGATTACAGGTCTATACCTCCAGATTCTCATCTTCCACGGGACAAACGGAAGGACCATATAGCTGGAACATCAGAGAGGAGCCAGGGAAGCAGGTCTTTTCTTCACTCCTATGTGGTGAAGACATATTGACTTGAACGACAGACTTCACGCTCTTTCCGGACTGTCTGATAGGTCTTGATGTGCGGTTTTGTCAGACCCAGCTTTGAGACTGTAGGTCACGACCCTATATGGGTCATATAAATGTGAAAGAAGGGGGTGGAGAGATGGCTCAGTGGTTAAGAGCACTGACTGCTCTTCCAGAGGTTCTGGGTTCAATTCCCAGCAACCGCGTGGTGGCTCACAACCATCTATAATGGGATGCAATGCCCTCTTCTGGTGTGTCTGAAGATAGTGACAGTGTACTACATACATGAAATAAATAAATGTGAAAGAAAAAATTGGAAACTGAGATTTTCAGAATGCACTCAATACGATGGACTTGTCTATTAAAACAGACACTACCGTGTCCTGTAAAGTTTGGTATGTATGTTGTGTTTTAATTTTAGTTCAATTCTAGAAAGCTATTAACTTCCATCCCAACACATTTTTTCATTCTGTAATGAGTTGTTCAGTTTCTATGAGTTTGTAAGCTTTCCACTGTTTCTGTCTTTTTTTTTTTAAGATTTTTTTTTAAAGATTTATTCACTTGGGGTTGGGGATTTAGCTCAGTGGTACAGCACTTGCCTAGGAAGCGCAAGGCCCTGGGTTCAGTCCCCAGCTCCGAAAAAAAGAACCAAAAAAAAAAAAAGATTTATTCACTTATTATATATAAGTACACTGTAGCTGTCTTCAGATACACCAGAAGAGGGCATCGGATCTCTCTCTCTCTCTCTCTCTCTCTCTCTCTCTCTCTCTCTCTCTCTCTCTCTCTCTCTCTTTGGTTCTTCTTTTCAGAGCTGGGGACCAAACCCAGGGCCTTGCGCTTCCTAGGCAAGTGCTCTACCACTGAGCTAAATCCCCAACCCCTGGATCTCTTTACAGATGGTTGTGAGCCACCATGTGGTTGCTGGGATTTGAACTCATGGTCTCTGGAAGAGCAGTCGGTGCTCTTAACCGCTGAGCCATCTCTCCAGCCCCACTGTTTCTGTCTTTATTAACATCCAACTTTAATCCATGGGAGTCAGGTAAGATGTAGGGCACAGTTTCAATTTTCTCGTGTCCAATTATGTGGTCAATTTTGGAGAAAGTTCCATGGGGTGCAGATAAGAAAGTATATTTCTGGGCTAGAGAGATGGCTCAGTGGTTAAGAGCACTGACTGCTCTTCCAGAGGTCCTGAGTTCAAATCCCAGCAACCACATGGTGGCTCACAACCATCTGTAATTGGATCCGATGCCCTCTTCTGGTGTGTCTGAAGATAGCTACAGTGTACTCATGTAACCAAAATAAATAAATTAAAAAAAAAAAAAAGAAAGTATATTTCTCTGCAATTGGGTGAAATGCTCTGTGAATATCTGTTAGGTCCATCTGGTTTATGACATCAGTTGGCTATAGAATTTCTCTGCTTAGGTTTTGTCTGGATGACCTGTCTATTGGTAAGTGTGAGGTAATGAAGTCATCCCCTCGTCAATGAATGAGGCTCAGACCTAAGCTGCAATAGTGTTTCTTTTATGAACTTGGGGGTCCTTGTGTTTATTGTATAAATGATAAGAATTACAATCTCCTCCTGGCGGATTTTTCCTCTGATGAGCAGTGTTCTTCTCTATCCCTTGAATTAGTTTGAAGTCTCTTTTGTCAGATATCCAGCTGGCTACTCTGGCTTGTTTCTTACATCCATTTCCTTGGAATACGTCTTTCTATGCTTTCACCCTGAGGCCATGTCTATTCTCGGCGATACGGTCCGCTTTCTAGATGCAGCAGAAGGCTGGATCCTGTTTTCACATCCACTCTGTTAGTCTGTGTCTTTTTCTTGGGGGAACCGAGACCATTAATGTTGAGTTAACCAGTGAGCCGTGTTTGCTGATTCCCACCATTTTGCTGATCTCCCCACCTCTTTGGATTTGCTGGTCCGATATAATTTATTGTTTGCGTTTACTAGGGTGTGGCTGACACCTTCAGGTCAAAGTCTTCCTTCTAGCACCTTCTGTGGGGCTAGATTTGTGGATAGACACTGCCAGAATTTGGTTTTATTGTGGAACATCTTTTTTTTTTTTACACTGATTGTAAATTTTGCTGAGTATAGTAATCTGGGCTGGCACCTGTGGTCTCTTTAGAGTTTATAGAGCATCTGTGCAGGCCCTTCTGGCTTTTAGAATCTCTACTGAAAAGTCAGGTGTTACCCTAACAGGTCTGCCCTTTAATGTTTGTTCTTTGTTCTGTACCTTTAGTATTTTGATCGTTCTGTGCCGTGGGAAATTTCTTTTTGTGATCCAGTCTATTTGGAGTCCTGTACGCATCTTGTACCTTGATGGGCACCTCCTTCTTTAGCTGAGGGACATTTTCTTCTATGCTTTTGGAGAAAATATTTTCTGTGTCTTTGACCTGGGTTTCTTCACCTTCCTATTAGTCAGATTTGGTCTTTTCATAGTGTCCTAGATTTCCTGGATGTTTTGTGCCTGGATTTTTTTTTTTTTTTTAGATGTAACATTTTCTTTGACTGAGATATTCACGTCTTCTGTCATGTCTTTGAGGTCTGAGATTCTCCCTCCCATCTGTTGTTTTCTGTTGGTGAGGCTTGCCTTTGACTTTCCTGTCTGTAAAGACTATTTTGAAGGCCTTGCCTTGTCCTGGAGCTGTATTGCATGTCTCAGGGCCTACTGTGGTAGGGTTGCTGGGCTCTAAAAGAGACCTATTGACCTGGCTATTGTTGACCCTGTTTTTTTGTTGTTGTTGTTGTTGTTTTTTTTTTTTTTTTTTTTGGTTCTTTTTTTCGGAGCTGGGGACCGAACCCAGGGCCTTGCGCTTCCTAGGCAAGCGCTCTACCACTGAGCTAAATCCCCAACCCCGTTGATCCTGTTTTTATGCTGACATCTAGTCACCTGAGTTTGGGATGACTGTAGTTCAAGGTGCTGATATCTGCTCTTGTCTTTGTTGGGTGGGCTTCTCCATTCACTGGTGCCTGTTGCCTTCTCTGGTTTTTAGGAGACTGTGGTGGCTGGAGGTTGCCTGGTAGAAAATGCTTCTGAGATCCTGCCAGGTGTGGCCACCGGGGTTTCCACATAGAATGTGCTTCTAAGTATTGGGAACTGATACTTAGGAATGGGGATATGGTAGAACGGGAAAACCAAAAGGGTCTACAGGAAGGAGGAAAGCAGGGTGTTCCACCAGGATCTGGTATTCCCCCAAGAATGGGGGCACAGAGGAAGAGGAGACCACAGCAGGTAGTCTGTTTCTAAGCTGGGGATGGGTCTGGGAAATGGATTTGAAGAAGAGGAGAGAGAGTGAAGATAGCTTACCTGCTCTCCTGGGCAGTGTGGCCAGTGGACACATGACCAAGGCAACTCTTATAGGGACCCTATTTAATTTGCTGGCTTACAGGTTCAAAGGTTCAGTCCATTATCATCAAGGCGGGAATATGGCAGCCTCCAGGCAGGCATGGTGCAGGAGCTGAGAGTTCTACATCTTCATCTGAAGGCTGTGGTTCCTAGGATGAAGGCCTTAAAGCCCACACCCACGGCGACACGCCCACTCCAACAGGGCCACGCCCACTCCAACAGGGCCACACCCACTCTAACAAGGCCACGCCCACTCTAACAAGGCCACACCTCCTAATAGAGCCACTCCCTGGGCCAAGTATATACAAACCGTCACTCCAGGTCTTACTCTAGCCCACACTTAGGTGATCTTCTTGCATTAGCCTCTCAAGTGCCCAGATTACAAAAGGCAGCCACCACCCGTTTTTTTCCTTCTGATTTATTTATTTTACTGTATGCATGTTTTGTCTACATGGGTGTGTACGGAACACACGCGTGCCTGTTGGATGGGTGTGAGCTGTGAATGGAAGCCCAGTCTCTCCTTGTTCTATGTTATGTGTGTCTTCCTAACTATACCCAACAGATTCTCAAGTCCTCTCAACATGCTTTTTAAATACCACCCCCTCTGTTGTTTCACCTTCAGACAGGGAAGCTCTAGGCCAGCCTGCGCTACCCAGTGAGGTCCTTAACGACAAAGCAAAAGTTGACGTAAGTTTTGCGGTTCCTAACGAGGTGTCTTATTTACTGTTCTAATTTCCCATTAGCCCCATCTGCTTCCTGCCCGTCAGCAGAGCAGAAACAATCATGGAGACTCTAAACGCACCACGGCACTAAGAAAAGCTCTCGAAACTACGCCGCTTTATCCGTGCTTCTTTATTTAAGAAAATATCTTCCAAAGCGATCTGTCTGTATCACTCTTTTAGACTTTTCTTTTTTAATTACATATTATTCATTTGCTGTGTGGGCGTGTGTGTATGTGGAAGTGGGGGGAGGGCATGCGTGTCACTCCATGCACGTGACGGTCAGAAGACAACGTTGGGAGTCAATTCTCTCTACCGTGTGGGACCCAGCATCAAACCGGGGCCATCTGGCTTGGAGCAAATGCTTTTACCTGCTAATCCATCTTGCTGGTCCTGAATGGTGTTTCTAGAAGTGGTCTTCCCCAGGACCAGAGAAACTTCTAGAAGTGGTCTTCCCCAGGACTAGAGAAACTTCTAGAAGTGGTCTTCCCCAGGACCAGAGAAACTTCTAGAAGTGGTCTTCCCCAGGACTAGAGAAACTTCTAGAAGTGGTCTTCCCCAGGACTAGAGAAACTTCTAGAAGTGGTCTTCCCCAGGACCAGAGAAACAATTCAGGTTGCAATCAACAGTATAGACACATGGCAATGTTGGTAGACGTTTCTCAAACTGGACCCCGCACCCCTCTTTTTTTTAACCAAGGAAACTCATTTGAGCCATGGGGAAAAAAAAAAGGTTGAGGTGGGGGGACTCCACCTCGCCACATTAGAGTTGATTCTAATTCCCTTCCTGTTGAATATTTAACATGCCATTTGCATAGCTGTCTTAGCGGAATCGATTCCTATATTTTATTATTTGAGGATCAGGAGAAAAAAAAAACCTGTTTGCCTCCTAGGAGCCCGAAGTAGAGTGAGCCCTGTAGATTAGACTCAATTCAGCAGATGGGATATAAAACCTTCGAAACATATTCTGCCTTCCCTGAGCACGTCGCAAGCATTAGCGATAATGGGAACCCTGTCTGCGCGCGGAAGGGAACACATCTGTCAGACTCCCAGCCAGCCCCACCCTGGCTTGTGCAGTCCTGTGACCTTCATGGCGGAGGCAGGCTGAATCTAGTGCCAGCCATCTCCTCACCCTGGCTTGGAATGCACGGAACAAGCACAGGCACACACAGCGTTCTTGGCCTTGACTTGTTAAAAAACAGCCAGCTCAGGCACGAGTGAAGACGGGAGTCTGCTAGTCCTTCAGAGCGCTGGACCATCTGGTGCTCTGTTAGATCTCCCCGGAATTCAGGGAGCACTGGAGAGGGAGAGGTGAGGTGCCCGGTCACCATTTCATTTCTTCCCGGTCACCATTTCATTTTTTTTTCGGAGCTGGGGACCGAACCCGGGCCTTGCATTTGCTAGCCAAGCGCTCTACCACTGAGCTAAATCCCCAACCCCCACCATTTCATTTCTTTCAGTCACTTTTGGGTGCCTACCAGTATATTTCAAACAGAGATGAGTCCGAAGAACTTTAATCGTTTAAGGCATTAAACGATCTCATGGCCACACTCTCAAATATCAACCCTGTCCTCTGCTCTGTGTATTTAGTCTCTGAATTTGTTAATTTTTTTTGCAGATTTTACTTTATTTTAATTTTATATATACATATATATATGTATATATATATGTATATATATGTTTGTGTGAGGTGTTTGTATGCCACATGTGTACAGTGTACAGGTTCCAGTCGAGGCCAAAGGAGGATGTCAGGTACTGCGTGTGTGTGTGTGTGTGTGTGTGTGTGTGTGTGTGTGTGTGTGGAGAGAGAGAGAGAGAGAGAGAGAGAGAGAGAGAGAGAGAGAGAGAGTGTTTTGTGTATGGCACACATGTGCAGGTCCCAGTGGAAGCCAACAGAGAGTGTCAGATACCCTCGAGCTGAAGTTACAGGGGTTTGTGAGCCTTCTGATGTGGGTGCTGGGAACTGAATGTTGGTCTTCAAGTGTTCACGTACTTGACCACTGAGCCATCTCTCCAGCCTCTCCACTCTTAATTTCAAGAACAAGGAAAGTACTAGAGCGGACTTTAAAACACACCCGGCTTCCTCACACCACCTCTTTGCCACGAGATGGGTCCATCTTTGCTGTTCCATTTCTTCTGCAATATAAATCCCAGGTCACACGAGGACTCGAACTCGGCACGTCTTGAATGACCTCGTATGCTTTCACCTAGCTTGCCCAGAGGCCCAGCTGCACTGGCAGCCTCGTGCAGTAGCCCCCAGCCATCCTTGCAAGACTCTCTCCTGGCTTTTGTAGGCAGGCCAAAGTCGGAGGAACTGTCGGGATCTTTCCAGCTCACAGAGTGTCCCAGAATCCCATTAATGTTGTCTCCCGTGTGAGGAGCGCTGAGGTGACTGTAATCCTGTCTGCTCTCCACAAAGTCATTCGAACGGGGAGGCGATCTAGGAGTGTGAGTGATTTGCAAAGTTTTGGTGATTTAGGTGTTCAAAGACTGAACTAGAATAGAGGAGTCTTGGAGGAGGTTTCAGCCCTTACCCTGGCCCCGGGAGCTGTCCAGAGTGCTGAAGTCATCAAACATTGACAACCATCATGTAAGCTTGGGGCTGTGCGTCTCCAACAAAGCTACCACTTACGCCCTGTAGGCTAGCAATAGTAGGGGTCAGGGGTGGTCAGAGAGTTCTCAGCAAATGCCTGGCTTAGACTTATGGCTGGAGGCATGTAAACAGTTAGTGGAATTTCAGAACACATAGCAACGTATTGTTCCCAGACCTGGGGGAGCTATATTTAGCTTAAGCAAGTTTGGAAAGAGCTCAGAGGGAGTGTGGTGCCATTCAAAAAAAAAAAAAAACATTAATAGTACAGGGACTCGGAGAAAGGCAAAGACGTCTGCAGATCAGGAATCTGAGAGGGAAACATGCATTAATAATCTTGGGATGTGGGGTGCAGTGAACCCGAGAATCCAGAGTTCCGGGGGGCGGGGAGGGAGAACTCTGCATTAAGTCTCCCACTGGGTTGCCTAGACTCTCTCAGCATCTTTCCCTTGGAAAATTTATTTCAGGCAGATTATATCTGTCTTTCCCTTTCAGTTGTAATGAATGGTTCTAGAAAGTTCCCAGTGTATCCCACGCTTGTCTCTCCACAGTTCCCAGAGTGGGAGCAAGAAAGAGGTACCCGCTGGAAAGCCTGCCCTTTCCTTAGAATGCAGAGGACCCTGGGTCCACTTCCCCCACTGAACTCCTTCACTTGGTGGGGCTGCATCTCTCCTTTCTCTAGCCTGAGGTTCCACTCCCCTATTAACATAGACACAACACTCTGTTGAAGCTTGAAGGATAAGATATTTTCTGCTTGGCATGTTTTATAGCCCATTATTATCTCCCATACATGCCTTATGCCTCTCCAAGGGGCACAGTGTCTAGTGTGAGCACTAGGGAGGGTCCCCCACTCTCCACGGGATGAGGGAGAGATAAGCCTCATGAGAGAATCCATTGAAAGCCACCCCAACCCCAACCTCAAAAGAGATCCAGATGACTAGGATTCTTCTCCAGCTCTTGGAGTCTTTCTTGGCCTCTAGGAAGTCACTGCCTAATTCCCTGGGGAGGCAGTCCTTGGACTTGGGTCTGTGCAGTGGTGTCTTCTGCTAGCCTTCTCATAGTGGTTGGAGGAGGGCAAGCATGATATACCACCCCCCCCCCATCCTGGTCTATGTGCTGCTCATTATGTGTGGGTGGAGTCTGGAGGTGGGACAGACGCTACTTATCAACACCGGTGGGGGAGAGGGGGTCAAATCAATCACCTTCTCCCCCACTCCCTCAAACATAACAGTTGCTGTGATCTAGTTCTTCCGTGGGGTGAGAGAAACCAGAATTATACGTTTGAATAGACACAGAGTGAAGAAGGATAAAGTCTATATGTGTGCAAAGTGGGAGGATTCAGGGAAGAATCTCTTCTGGGTCATAGCCTCTGAGGTCAGAGGATATAGCCCATTCTGATTCAAAGCATAGACTCTGGTCACAGATGAGGTGTGTGTGGGGGATGGGGGGTGTTGGCAATGGATCCTTTGGTCCTCTTGATTTCAGGTCAACAGCACCCCTAGGCAGGTTACTCCTTTAGATGAACCTTAGAGGGTATTTGAGCATCTTTACAACAGAACTGAGGGTTCACACCTCACCTCTGGGCTTCTCAACTTGGGACCTGCCCTAGTAGTACCCATGCAGGGCAGAAACCAAGAGCAAAGTGGCTTAAAGGACCAGGCAAGAAGTGGGCATGGGCAAAGACTACCTCTGTTGTATCTCCCCCATGCTTATCTTCAACACCATCCACAGATGTTTCCAGAAAGAGCTGCACGGCATGACTTCAACAAACCTCCCCCCTCCCCAAGGCAAAGACAGGATGGCGGATGAACGGGCAGATGGAGGAATGGCGGCACTCCAGATGCACAGAGAAAAGCCTCTTGTCCGAGAGGAAGGCTGATGTAGGTGACAACCCCAGCCGTGCACACAGCACAGCCAGCTCACCTCGATGAGCGCTGTGCTGGCTGAGGTTCCAAGGGCAGGTCTCTCATGGACCTGCCTCCTCTCGCAAGCCCAAGTTCCACCCGTCAGCAATTGCCCTTGAGCGAGAGTTCCGGGGTTGATTTGCAGTTCTGTCCGAGGGAACCCCAAGGGCCTTGCAGCTTTAACAGGAAGAAGTCCTCCTCGTCTTAACAGCAATTGTTTCTTCCTCTCTTCCTGTCGCTGAGATTAAATTAGCAGGCTGTTCTCCTTGGAGAACATGTGTCTGTGGTCCCAGGAGGCACTGCCCGATTGCCTGTTTGATAGGTTTGGAGGAGGAAAGCGTGTGTGTGTGTGTGTGTGTGTGTGTGTGTGTGTGTGTGTGTGTGTGTGGTGTGCGGGCACGCACACACATGTGCCTGTATCCCTCATATTCCCTGTCCCCAGGGTCTCTCCCACCTGGGATGGCCACCCAGTCAGCAGCAAGGACCACAGGAAGCGCAGCACTGGGGCTCAGCTGCAGGAATTTTGGCAGGTGGCCGCATACACGCTGCTGCCCACCGTGGCCCCACTGCTGACGCTGCTGGTGGGACACTTGAGGGGTTTCATGCTGCTGTCCCTCTGGATGTTCAAGCGCTCCAGCCTCCAGCGCTCCCAGCTCTTCCGAAACTCCATCTGGACCTTCCGTGGGAAAGGAGAGAGGGAGGCAAAAAGCCATCAGGCGAACCAACTGCCCACAAAATGGCCCTGTTATTACATTAGCAGGGAAAGGGAAAAAAAAATCCACTGGATTATATGACAAGACACGAGTCAAGGTCTTCAGGCGCCTAAATTAATATCCCAATAAAATTGTTTATTGTTGTCTCCTATGTTCTGCCTCTCCTCTGGAGAGAGATGGGCTTGATGACCTAATTGGCCCTTTCCATTTCTAAATTCAGTGATTCAGCTAAGTACCTTTTACAATCCATCACAGTATTATTCAACGGAAGAGAAAGAGTGAGGGAGGGAAGGAGGGAGGGAGTGAGGGAGGGAGGGAGGGAGAGAGAGAGAGAGAGAGAGAGAGAGAGAGAGAGAGAGCGCTGGGGAAGATGGAGTCCAAGGCTCTTCGCCCGGTGGCTTGGACAACTGAAAGGGAAGGCACACCCCACCCCTAACCCTGTCGAGGCCCTCGGTTGTCTAAACTCCCAGAGGAGCTTTTGCTCTGTTCTGTTTGGGTCTGAGTTTATTGTCCTTTGGACTCTGACAGCAAAGTCTCACTATGGAGTCCAGGCTGGTTTTGAACTCTCCACCCTCCTGCCTCCTTCCCCTGAATGTGAAGAAAGCAAGGGGAATAATACAAGGCCTGGATTTCTGTACCTTTGGACCCATCCCATGCAGAGAGACTGACGGGAGCCTGGCTGGGTAATCTGTTTATGTGAGTTCAGCCAACTCAAGATTCCCCATTGTGCAGAGCTCAGGCGTTCCCCAGGGGAGGAGACTTCTCAGCGGGGGTCTATGCTAGAGGATCAGCTGGGGCAGAAAGTCGCTCGGACCCCCACCATCGCTGGTCCCTGAGCTTTCGTGCTAACACTGTGGCTCTATCACAGTTCTGTGGCTCCCGGGCTGTTCTAACCAGCACAGCGTGTCCCGAAGGCTGGATGTCTCTTCTGGGAGCTATTCTTGTTGTCTGATCTTTCATCCAGCCTCTGGGCTTTCATCAGTCCATCTTGGACTGTCTGGGACCGTGTTCCTTTTAGTCCCAAGCCATCAGGAAGGCCGTGGCTGTCTGTGTGTAACAGGCTCCCTGCCAACGTCTCTACCTGCCCCTAGGCAAACACTATTCCCTTACTCTTTCCGAGTCATACATCAAGCCTTAAGCCCAGCCAGACACCCTGTGTGGCCACAAGCCGTCCCTTACAAGAACTTCTGGGCTGAGTGGAGCTAAGATCAACTAGCGCCTGCCTGCCAGGGCGTCTTGGTGTCCCACATGACGTCATGGAGCCAAGGCCCACAAGGCAAGGGAAGGAGGTGGAACAGACACTACCTACAGCTGTCTTGCCTCGCTGGGCTCCTGGAGTGCTGTCAGCTGGGATAGAGACAAAGATGGCTCCCTTCCTCCCAGCTGCAGGAAAGGAAATCTCTCACAGTCTCCCTCTTGGAGGAAGGGAAAGAAAATTGGTACACCAAGGGGCAGCCAAACCATCAGGATTTAGAACACTTGGTATCCCTTCATCCTGTCTCCCGTAGTGTTTTGCTGTTGTTTTGTTTTGCTTGTTTTTATTCCATGATGGTCCCAGTCATCAGAGTTGTTCTCTGTGCTAATAACCCAATGAATGAATGATGAATGAATGATGAATGAAAGAATGAATGGCCTGGCATCTGCACCATCTAGTGTTAACCCTTTCTGCACTGAAGCCTAGCATTGTGTTCCAAGTGCCCTCCCTGACTAAGTACCGGAGGGCACCCCAGGTTTGATAAATCTTTCTCACCTCTACTGACCCCTGGGTAGAAAAGAGAAAGCCCGCAAGGCGGCTAGCCTGACGTCACACAGCTTGGTGGCGCGGAACAGAATGAGCCCTCAGGGCTGCTTGACTACTTCACTTTGCCCCTCTGACACAAGCCACGGTCAATCCATCGCCAGCCCTCCCCTCCCCTTGTTCCCACTACCCCCCGACCAGCAGCTGGTACAGGCCTTGACAACCTCATGAGACAAATGTTCAAGCCATCTTCTCAGGTCACAAGTACCTGGCATTGCCATGGCAACCCCAGGTCTGGAGAACAGCTCTTGTGGGCAGAGGCCACGAGACTGGCTTAGGCACATGTGTGTTGGATCACTCTGCAATAAATCAGGTGCGCCCAACCTGTAGCCTGATGGCCCAGTGCATGTTAGGATAGTGACGGAGGTGGTCCAAATAATTTGTGGATGACAGTGATATGTGGTGAGGTCAGAAGGTTGGACACCCCTGCCGAAATAGTCAACTTTAACCCTTTGATGCAAGGCTAAGTGGTGCCTAAGCTCTTTTTTCAATCTGTGTGTGTGGGGGGGTGGGGGCAGGGAGAGCACAGAATAGAATATAAAGGCAAGATGTCACCTCAAATTTCAGCCATAGTGGAAGGATCAGAAGTTTCAACTAGAAAGACTGCATAGCCCCCTACCAGTCAATGGCAGCAGCCCCCACAGGGTCCCTATTGTCCCTCCTCAGACCTTACCTCATTGTTGACAAAGCAGTACAAGACAGCCACCATAAAGCCCTGGAAACAAGAGGCATGTTAGCAGGAAGGGAGCCCAAAGGAGACAACTGGACAACCAGCCCCTGACACCCCTCTCCACAGATCAGGCAGCCGGGACAGGCTTGGGAGTAGACAAAGGTGGTGTTATTTTTTTTTTCAATTTTCCAAAATGATTTGTGTGAGTGTGAGTGTGTGTGTGTGTATGTGTGTGTGTGCAAGTGCATGAGCATGAGTATATATGTGTATGTGCATGAATGTGTGTATGTGTGTGTGTGTGAGAGAGGGGGGGCAGAGAGACAGAAAGGTAGAGTTTATATGCACCTCATGTGTGATGGAACCCTTGGAGGCCAGAAGAGGAGGTCTGATCTGGAGCTGGAGTAACAGGCAAGTGTACAAGAACACACGGATGGGGGTTGGGGATTTAGCTCAGTGGTAGAGCGCTTGCCTAGCAAGCGCAAGGCCCTGGGTTCGGTCCCCAGCTCCGAAAAAAAGAAAAAAGAAGAAAAAAAGAAAAAAGAAAAAAGAAAAGAAATAAAGAACACACGGATGCTGGGAACCAAACCTGAGTTCTTTGCAAGAGTCAAGTCCTCATAATTACTGAGTTGTCTCTCCAACAACGTTTGCATCATCTAATGCTAATGAAGAGGACTGACTCCCTGCTTTGAACCTGTGTGATCCCTGTGTGGTACAGCTAGCTCTTCTAACAACATATCCTTCCTGGAAGAAAGGGGGAGGCTCATAAGACTCAGGAAGGTCCTGAAACTTACAAGACTCAGGAAGTTCAGAAAGATACAAGGCCCCTCCATCAGGTTCTATGAGCAGTCAACAATTGCAGAGAAGAGACTCTGCTCCATGGAGCTGCCGGCCAATTGTGCAGGGAGCTCCAGAGCTGCAGCTTCTGTGAGTTATCAGTCATGGTGGGGTAGGCTTTTCAATGATGCAGCTGTCTTTGAACCACCCATGCTCCTGTATCCAACCCCAACAAGCTCATTGGTTCAAATGGAACTTGGTAGACTCATTTCTCTGGTTGGCTGTCAGTACTCTGTCTGGGATGAATATGTCTGTCTGTTCACGTCGCCCCAGGAAAAGCTCCAGAACACCCCGTAAATCTTGTTTTAATGTCTCTGGGCCTCAGTTTTCTGTTATGTCAAATGGGAACGATCTCTCAACTGAATGTATTGTGTGTATAAATAAATTGCCTGGCAGAATGCTAGTGGATGGCCATGCCTTTCTCTATATGCCCAGACGCCCAGGTCCACATCTGGGAGGTCTTCTTGTCCTATGGATTTCCAGAGAAGACTGGTTTATACATCCAAATACCTGGGAGCAATACACTCGCTCTGGCTCTGCTCCCACTGTGAGACTCAGGGTCAGGATGGTTCTCCCAGGTCTCGGCCTACCCATTTCTCTCATTTGCGCCATGCAGGCTGGTGCCTGACCCTCCCTCACTTTGGGACATCCCAGGCAAGCGGCCCCAGCGTTGGGTCACCTGGAAGGAAGTGAAGGAGAGCTCTGTGAACAGCTTGACGAAGCGTAGGGTTCCTCGGGCGTGCTCGTCCATCACAAAGGCAAAGATGACTTCATGCGTGCCCAGAAGCGGGATGAGCGTCAGAGTGGACTTCGCGAGTCTGGAGAGAGGGCGAGACCGCTAGGGTCATTCTGGGCTTGTGCAGGCTGTTCCTTCTTCTCTGCATCCACACCACCACCATCATCACCACCTCCCCATTTCTGCTGAGTCACGGACGCTCTTCATTGAAATACCCCGGGGCTGGCTGCCGGGGAGGGGTTAGGGATGGGGGAGGGCAGAGGGCAAGACTTCCAAAGTCCAGGGGCTGCTAAGAATAGAGTGAGGGGAAAGGTCAGGGGTTATAAACCAGGCCCGGATGCAAAAGAGCATCACACAGGGTTCCAAACAGAGAACCCCAGAGTCTCTCTCCTGGAAGGGAAGGCTGAGGGCGCCCCTGAGGCCAGCTTGGTGAGCGTACCTGCATTTGATGTCGGTCTTACACATGAGATTAGCCTTCAGCTTGGCTATCACGATGCAGATGACCCGGATGAAGATAAGGAAGTTGACCTGCAGAATGTACGAGCAGGAGGGTCGGGACCTCTCGTCCTCCTTCCCGGTCATTAGCCTGGTCAGGTCACAGTTCGGGCCCACCAGCTTCCACTCCAAACCCCCAAACTCTTGTCGCTTACCCCGATTGCAAAGAGAATGGGCAAGCGTATGATGAGCCAATAGTTCATGTTGGAGTTCCTGGTCCAGCAACTGGGGAGGAAAAGGGGACACACGAGGCACCCAGCTGGACCCATGGAGCCCTCGGAGGCCAGGACAGGCCAAGCAAAGTGCTACACCCAGTGGCAGATCCATGCAGAGCCCTATGAGGGCATCCCATGCTCCCCCCCCAAGTCCCAAATCCTCGATACATCACGGTCAATACGCACGGAGATACCCATGCCTCCCCCCATCTTCACAGACCTCTGCAAACAGTCACATGCCCACCCGGCTTCACGCACAGAACAATGGGCTATTCATTCTGATGTTCATAAAACCCATCAGGGAGGCACCATGGACTTCAAAGGTCAGAAATATTGGTCATCCTACCGTACCAGGGCAGGTTCAGGGAGTGGACATTAGCGACTGAATTCATGTGCTAAACTCCTGCTGACCCCACACATCCTCCCTGACAGGCAATAAACGTTTGCTCCAGGGTTCAAGACTCCCATAGCTGAGAAGCACGAGACCCCAGCACATCACTCTCCTGCAGCAGGACACTCACTCACCCCTCGTCCTCGTAGAGATACTTGACAATGCCCCAGGGGATAACGAACAGCAGCGGAACTCCTAGAGGAAGGAGGCAAAGACAGAGAGGAGATCAGAGCTGGCAGGTCAGAGATCCTGCCACAGTGCCCAGGTCCTCTCCACACCCCAGACCCCTCATGCCTCAAGTCTCTCTCCCTTCCTGGCCCTAAAACAGGCTGGCCTGAGGGCTGGGGGAGAATGGAGGTTCAGGGTTTCACACTCATGTTCCACATCCTTCCTTACAGACTTCTTCATGGTCCAGACCCTCTGTGTATCAAACCAGGATTTGCCTCCAGAGTCTCGGCTGTGAGACCCCAGGATAGACACTCCAGTAGCAGAGGATCCATACAACAGGATGGGGAGAGGACCAAGAAACTCTCTGATGCTCGCTCCTCCCTGTCTTCAGCCCCTACGTCCACCTCAGTCCACTCCTTCAGGGCCCACAAGCTCCTTCAGCTGATGGCTCCCTCCCCCATGTCACTGTCCAGAGCCTAGGAAAGAGACGCACCCCATCCCGGTTACGGGGAAGCCTACACAATCAACAGATGCAGTGGTTAGACGTCCCGGTGAGCGCTGGGGTTTAGATAAGCATTCATGTGATGCTTGAAGATGGTGGAGTCTTCAGAAGATAGGGTCTGGGGTAGTCCTTCCTAAGGGAGATTCTGGGACCCCAGGCCATCCAATCTCTAGGTTTTGCTTCCTGGCATGAAGCGAGCTATTTTCTCATCTATATGCACCCACCACTGCAACGCGGCACCCCACAAGAGGGCCAAAGCAATGGGTCTGCCTCATCTTTGACTTAAGCCAGCAGGATGGTAATCTTATACATACACCTTTTCTCTTTATGATAACCATGCCCTGGGTGTTTTGTTATAGCATCGCAAAGGTGACTAACATAGCTTGTAGACAGCCACTTGGGTGGTTCCTGGGGATTACAACCTCTTGGCATTTGTATTTCTGTTGTTGTCATTGGGACAGGGTCTCAAGTAGCCCAAACTGTCCTAAGAGTTGCTACAAAATCAAAGGTGACTTTGAACTCCTGATCTTTCTCCATCCATTTCTTTTGTCTTTAATATTCTTTACGTTTTTCTTTGTTTTTTTTTGTTTTTTTTTCGGAGCTGGGGACCAAACCCAGGGCCTTGCGCTTCCTAGGCAAGCACTCTACCACTGAGCTAAATCCCCAACCCCTTCTTTGTTTTTTTTTAATTTAAGATTTATTTATTTTAGTTATATGAGTACACCGTTGCTCTCTTAAGACACACCAGAAGAGGGCATCTAATCAGGTTAGGGTTGTGAGCCACCGTGTGGTTGCTGGGATTTGATCTCAGGACCTCTGGAAGAGCAGTCAGTGCTCTAACCACTGAGCCATCTCTCCAGTCCCCTCCATCTATTACTTAAGAGCTACGATCATAGAGTTCTGTAGTCTCTCTTGGTTGGTCTCTCTCTTTTTCTTCACTTAGTTGGGGGAATGGAAGAAGGGGGATTTGTTATCTCTGACAGCCTATAGAGAGGTCCCTATAGCAAGGAATGGAGCGCTCCTTCCCACAGCTCCAGGAGCGAGCTTGGAGGTAGATTCCCCAGTCGAGCCCTGGATGACAGCAATTCTAGCAGACAGATCCAGCTGGGCGTTCAGGGTCAGGGGTGTGCAGTCACGTCAAACTCAAGAGTTTTGGGCCCAGGAACGGTGAGGTAGCACTTTGATGCTCTAAGTGGCAAAGTTCAGAGGTCATTGTTATGTAGGAACAGAAACGCAACCCAGCTGGTTTCTAGGGTCTACAGAGTAGAGCGGGAGCCCCATTCATCCCAGAGAGCTCAGTCTGTGCTAGTTAACCGGCAGGTGGGCTGTTCACCCTCTCATGGCAGATGAGGCCATGGGACAGGAGAAAAGGACACAGGTAGGGGCAGATCTGGAGCTGTAACCCTATAGCCACTCCAGCCGCCTTCAATGGCTTTCTGTATCGGTATTCTCATTGCCTGCCTCCTGCCTATGCCTTTCTCAAGTGGGTCACATGGGTATATGAAGTAGGACATGGTGTGCATATTAAGGTGTGTGTGTGTGTGTGTGTGTGTGTGTGTGTGTCCCTGTCTATGTTTGAGGGTGCGTGTGCAAAAGTGTGCACGACCATGCATGTGAGGGCCAGAGGACAACCTCAGGTGAGTCCTAAGGATCTGCCTCTTGTTTTTTGAGTTGGGGTCTCGCACTGGAACCTGGGGTTTACTAATCAGGTTAAACTGTCCTAAGCATCCTTCTGTCTCCTAAGCATCTCTCACAGCTTTGTTGTGGGAGTTCTGGAGACTTGAACTTCAGTCCTCACGACTGTGCACTAAGCCTTTTTATCAAGGGAGCTGTCTCTCCCCACCCTGTTTATTTTTATGCAGACCAGCCATTCCAACACCCGTGTTTTCTAACCAGGTCTTTGTAGGACTGAATAAATAATGGAGTGACCTAGGAGGGGCCTGGGGCATCGAGGAGACCCTGCTCCATAGAATATGCCCAGTAGGAATGGAATAAATACAGCAACGAGAGGAGGGAAGCTCTCCAGACAAGAACATGCTATTTCTTAGGTCACTTGTGCACAGGAACTTCCGGCTGTGTGTCCCACATCGGCCGCTATTCTTTCTCTCTGAGACCTCACTCCAGTATGAGAGAGCTTGCTCATGTCACCAGCTACCCCTGGTGAGCTTCATCCACTCGTTAACATCTGGTGAAGAAACAGGAGCATAGCCCTGCTACCTGCCAAGGTGACATGAGCCTTGTAGGCTACATTTCACCAAGGCAAGCTAGGAGAGCAAGGTCAACCAGATGTACGGAACGGGTCCTGGGATGTCATGTCTCTCTGCTATCATTTGTCTCCTGGGAACTGCTCATGGGTGACAGCATAAGCTGATACATCTTTTAGGGGCCCCCCATAATTTCATCAGTTCAACCACACAGGAAGCTGAAAGCTGCTTTACAGCATCCTGACTTGGGCTAGGCCTCTTGACGTGGCCATAGAGCATGCAGATATCTGTGACTCTTCTTTCTGACCCTTCTTCTCAAGAAAAGGTGGATGGAAAAGAAGCCCTGGAGGGTTCTGAGCCGTGAGGTAGGATAGGCAAGGAAGACCTGTCAGCCTTCCCCCATCTCCGACTTTGAGAACTCCAGAGCATCCTCTGTCTCTACTGACCCCTACCAACTCCCTGCTTCCCTGTACACCTCCCTTCGGCTGGTCCTGCCCTCAGGTTGCTATGGCGACAGATACAAACAGCGCTGATGTTATTTCCCAGAATGGACAGACACTATTTGTCCCCCACACGGAGGAAGCCCTTCCCCGAGTTCCTTAATGGTCTGCCCCTGCCCCTACCCCTAGGGAGCATCAGGGCTCTCCAGATGCTCCACCTGATGATGGGCTTGCCTAGCAGGATAGAGAGGCTTAGGAAGGAAGGAAAGATCTAGGAAGAGGAAGGGCAGGGACCATCAGGGATCTCTGTACCCTGAAGCCAGGGTCACTTTTATCTGTAAGGAGATCTAAGCCTCCTCAGCAGAGTCAGCAGGGGGCTGAGTGAGAAGCAGAAGCTGAGACTTGCATTTGACATGTAGATGAGGCCCAGAGCCAGGAAGCTAGGAGCCTCTTGTCACCCAATACCTACTCTTTAAGGCCCCATTGCTCTTCAGGTCTTAGGATCCTTAAGACTTTGGTCACACTAACTGTCCCCCCCCCCTTAGAGTTCCTCAACCTGAGGTGGTGAGGAGCACCAGAAAAAATAAGCAGGGCACAGGAAGGGTGCAGAGGAGCCAAGATGGCCAGAGAGCAGGGCCCCAAGGGGCTGAAAACCCAAGGTGGCTTCCCAGAAGGTGAGCAGGCAACCTCTCGTGAGGAGGATGCTTCCAGCACCAAGCGGCATTTTGGAAGGACCTGTCACCCTTCCCTCATCTCCTACTTTGAGCAGGATCAGGACGGGAGAGCGCAATCTGCTGTGGCTAAGCTGAGAAGTCTCTGGAAGCCAAGGCTAAGAAGGATCTAGGGAGAAAACTCTGAAACTTCAAGGGCAGATTAAGGAGGGCTGAGCGCAGGCCTGTCTCCTCTCTGTCCCCGGTGCTGTCCATCCCACTGGTGCCTTTAGGTGGGGCTGCCCCCATCTATCTCCCTGTTACAGCAGGGCTACAACCCACCCGGTCCCACTCCAACTGAACTGCAACCCTTCCCATCCTCCACGAGGCTCCCATGATACAAGAGGTAGAAATACAACCAGAGATATTCCAGAAGAAAAAAAAGACCCGATGGTTCTCAGTAGACTTTTTTGGCTTGAACGTATCCAGCTGGGCTCCGGGCACATCCACACTCCACTCCTTTGCTCAGCTGGCTACCCCTCCCAGCTTGGCTCTCCCGGGTCCTTTGTTTCCTCATCAAAATGGTACCCTATGTTAGCCCATAACCCGCTCACTTGCCCACTGTGAGGCCCAGGATGTAGCATCTCCCACTGGACCTCAGGTTGCCCTCCACGGGGTACGAAGCACGCTCCCATAGGACCTCAGGAGAAGAGGTATCTGAAGACAGTTCCTGACTTCTAGTGGGGGTCAGGGCTAAGGGGGTTGGGGGTAGGGGTGATATTTGGCCATATGAGAATGAAAGCATCTACTAAGAAAAGATACATGTCTATGATGTTTATGTATATAATGTCTATGTATACGATGTCTATGTCTATGTATATACACACACAAACATATATGGTATGTATGCATGTATGTGTATATATGTGTATGCATATATATATATACACACACATACACCATGCACACACTATATATATATACATATATACACACATATATACACATATACATATATACATATATACATACTCACACATATATACATATACATATACATATACATACACATACACATACACATACACATACACATACACATACACATACACATACACATATACATACATACATACATACATACATACATATATATATATATATATATATTGGGGTGGGTTCTTCCAGACCTTGACACAGGTCTCCATGGAGGTGGTGAGGTAAACAACTGTGGGCCTTACCCCAGCCTATGCTCAGGTACAGCTTGAAGATGCGCTGCTCCGAGAACACCGAGAAGGCCAGCAGTGTGTACAGATACACGCCTTCCACCAGCAACCAGTAGTAGTTGGCCGCCACGCAGTATTGCATGAGCAGGAACACCAGTCGGCAGCCCAGAGAGTCCTAGGGGCAAAGAAGGGTCCCGTGGGAACAGTAGCCCTGCCTCCTGCCCCACCCATCACTCCTCGATGGCCTGGCCTGGCCACTGTCCTACCATGGGATGATGGAGCTTTCATACGGCATGGGTCACTGCTGGGAACTCTCTCTGCTCTAGGTCGTTGAACCCTCCCTTTCCTGAGAAGAAAGCACCTGTTGCTGACCCCAGGCTGGGAGGAGAACCGAGTCCTGGAGAAGTCATGTGATGTGTCTGGACTTGCATACAACCAGTACAAGGTAGATCTGGGACTCAAACTCTGGTCTGCAACCAGAGAAGTCCCTGTATCAGACTGAACTCCCCACAGCAGAGTCTCTTACCTGCCCAAGGTGGACTAGCCTCTTCCATCAGACTAGGGGCTCCTCATGGTAGACTTTCTCTTCCATCAGACTAGGGGCTCCATGTACTGAACTACCTCTCCCATCACACTAGGGACTCTCCATGGTTGAATGTCTCCTCCATCAGACTAGGGGCTTCTTAAGGTGTTTTGTCTCATCAAACTAGGCCTGTCAGGGTAGATGGCCTCTCACATCAGACTAGCGGTTTCCCATGGTGAACTCCCTTCTCCCACCTAACTAGGACTCCCCAAGTTAAACTACCTCTCTCATCACACTAGGGGCTCTCCACAGTGTACTGCCTCTGCCATCAGACTAGGAGTTTCCCATGGTAGATTTCCATAACACTAGGGTTCCCCATTATGGATAGCTTCGCCCATCAGACAGTAACTCCCTAAGGCCATGTTTGAGCTATTCTTGCTTTTATCCACCCAAGGCTTATGCAGTGGACTCCTTCACCAATGTCTTCCCCTCCCAGGCTCCCCAGGGCTGTGCCACCCACCTGATACGAGAGGAGCCCATCCCACTGGTGCTGTTGCGCAGCCGTGCTATACATCCACTTGAGGGCAGCGTCTTTGATGAAGACGGACAGTGCTCGGAGGATGAAGGACGCAAACAGGTTCAGGTGGATGTAGTTCCTGGTGCAGTGCAAGTGTCTAAAGGAGAAAGGAAGCAGAGCCTACTCCTGGCATGACGGCCAACACTGACTCTCCCGCCAGTACCAGTTCTCTGGCCAGCTCACAGACATACACCTCAGACAAGTATTCAACTCTGGGACTATGTTCACATCTTCCTCCTCTGAGAATGTCTTTCTCCCTCACAACCTTGAAGATCTCTGATGCCCTTGAAGATCTCTACAAGGCCCTCAACTGGGCAGTCACTGCTCACTTCCGCCCCTTGCTGTGGTACGGTCTTTCATAGTTATGGGTAACCAAAGCAACATATGTATCAGAATCTGTCTTCCCAACGGGAGTTTTGATTCTTTAGGACAGGATGTTTCTGGATTGTTCTCTGGAGCAGAGTGACTCTAGGCACAGGGCAGGAATTCAAAAGGAAATGGGTACAATGTATACTCTCAGGTAAAAGCGTGTAGCAGAGCTGAGGAGGGGGTTCAGTGGGTAAGGGTGTTGGCTGCCCATGCACGAGGACCTCGGTTCAGCTCCCCAACCCTCCTGTGAAAAAGCAAACAGGCACACATGTAACCTCAGTGCTGGGGTGGGGATGGGGTGTGGAGAACAGAGATTGCTGGGGTTTGCTGGCTGCCAGTCTGACTTTATGTTCCTGTTCTCAAGCAAATACAGAAAAAAAATATGTCAATCTGAGAGTTATGGAGCAGGACACCTGATGTTTCTCTTCTGCTTCCACATGTTTGGTGTGCAATCTATGTGAAGAGCACATACATGTATGCATGTACACACACACACACACACACACACACACACACATACACACACTGTCCTGGCTGGTTTTGTGTGTCAATTTGACACAAGCTGGAGTCATCACAGAGAAAGGAGCCTCCCTTGAGGAAATGCCTCCATGAGACCCAGCTGTAAGGCATTTTCTCAGTTAGTGATCAAGGATGGGAGGGCCCAGCCCATTGTGGGTGGTACCATCCCCTGGGCTGGTGGTCCTGGGTTCTATAAGAAAGCAAGCTGAGCAAGCCAGGGGAAGCAAGCCAGTAAGTAACATCCCTCCATGGCCTTTGTGTCAGCTCCTGCTTTCTGACCTGCTTGAATCCCAGTCCTGACTTCCTTTGGTGATGAACAGCAGTGAGGAAGTGTAGGCTGAATTAACCCTTTCCTCCCCAACTTGCTTCTTGGTCATGGTGTTGGTGCAGGAGTAGAAACATTGACTAAGACACACACACACACACACACACACACACACACACACACACACACACACACACCACTTTGTGGCAAACTGGAAACCTAAGGGCACTTCATTTGATAAAGGCTCTCTCCCCAGCAGAGCCAACATCATTCGTAATGGAGGAACTCGGCGACTATTTCCTTTAAATTCAGCAGCCGAGCGAAGATGTGTCACCGCTAATGACTACAGATCTCTGCACTACAACAGGGCCATGGAGGAGGTGAACCAGAACTGGTTACAGCTTATAGATGAAATCTTCAGAGAAACACCAGAACAATGTACGGATGAACTATAACGACTCAAGGGTCCAGCGATGGGTTCCCTAATACATTATAGCAATACCCAGTAAAAAGAAATGGAAGATTCATCCAGAAGGTTCTATTTAATTCCCAGAAACTATCTCCAACAAGGGGTTTTGGTAGGGTTATTATGGACAACATAATAAAATTGGCCTAAAATTATTAGAGAAGTCTTAAATTCATGGGACATACTCATGAACAAAAATGCCACCACCACTGTTGAACACCGCCCATGTTGAATAATGAATTCAGACATCTGTAACGAAATGTCGACTTTGTTCAGGGTACTGAAAAGATTTACAAAGAATAGCTAAGGGTCAGGGATAGCGTGGGCCATCAAGTGGCCGTTTCCTATAATCCCAGCACACGGGAGGCTGAGGCAGGGGGATCAGGAGTTTGAGGCAAGTCTAGGCTACAAAGCAAGACCAGGTTTCAGCAAAACAACAACCCGCAGTTGGGCATGGCTGTGCACACCTACAATCCCAGCACTTGGAAGATGGAGGCAGGGAAATTGGGAGTTCAAGGCCAGCCTCAGCTACATATAGCAAGTTCAAAGCTAGCCCAGATTCCACGAGGCGCTGGCTCAAAACAATCGACACGCAAAAGGAATCACCACGTAGGAGTCTCTGCTGTAAGAGAGCTAGGATGCCTCCGTGTGTACGTACAAACCTGCACCTATGTGTGCATGTTCATGTGTGTGAGTGTGAATGCATGTGCAGAGGTCAGAGGTCATCTCGGGGTGTTAATCCTCCCCTCCCATCTCGTTTGAGACAGAATCTCTTGTCCACTACTCCCCACACCAGGCTGGCTAACCCCTGAGTTTCTTAAGTTATTCCTGTCTCTGTCTTCTCTGTGTCACTGCAGGAGAGCCAGGCCACAAACAGGCCCCCAGCCAGATCTCCCTCCCCTTGGGCCGCATCTGGCTTCTCACGGGTTCCAGGGATTCGAACCCAGGTTCTCACAGTGATCATCAAGTGTTTAACCCACTGGGGTTATCTCTGCAGCCAGAGAGTTAGGATTAATTTTTATTTGTCCTTTTAAAAAAACATTTTATTCCATTAATTGGTTTAGTGTGTGTGTGTGTGTGTGTGTGTGTGTGCGCGCGCGCGCGCACGCGCGCATGTTTGTCTGTGTGTGTATGTGTGTGTGTGTATTGGACCACACATGTCTGACCACTTGTGTGCCTGCCAGAAACCTGGGAACAAATTTGGAGATGCCAATTCTTTCCTTCATGGTGGATTCCAGGGATCAAACTGGGGTCGTCAGGCTTGGTAGCAGGAAGCTTCACTAGCTGAGCCAACTTGCTGGCCTGAGACTTTAACTTTCTACTAAATCTTTAGGAGACAAGGCCCTGTGGTTTGGGACTAGGGTAGACAAACAGACCAATACAAGGGGATGTGAATGACAGAAACTGACTTACAAAGCCGGGGACCCTTGTGGCACCTTCAATGAAAAAATAAGTTAGTGTCTATCGATTGATAATATTAACTTTTGTTAATCCATAGTTCTTATCGATACGTTTTACAATTCGGTTGACCGATTTTTGTTTCATTTAAATGCAGAATACCCGAGTGTAAACGGCACCATGGAACGATAAATGAGCATAGATTAAGTGTGTCTCTATTAATGCTTAATACTTAGATTAAGTATGGCTACTATTAAGTGGGTTAATACCCAGATAAATGCCGACAATAAGCCACAAAAAAACAAATAAACTAATTTTTTTAAAAAGGCAATGAACAAGCGATTCATAGACTAAAATGCAAAAAGGGGAGAAAAAAAATCCCTGAACAAACAAAAAACCCACTTACTTTCTCTAGGGATCAAGGATAAGCAAACTACAGTCCTAAGAGGGTCCTTTCCATGCATTATAGATTAACATCGCTTAATTCTGAAAAATGTTAAATGTGGGTGTGGCCTTCCTTCCTGGTGGCCCCTGGAGTGCCACCTGGCAGTGGCCTCCTGGCAATACCCTAACACTAGTAAACCAAACTCTAAAGGCCAGGCAATGGGTGATTGGTGGTAGTTTTACCTCTAGGGGTATGCAGAAGGAAATACACAGACAGGAATCACAGGAGAGTCCCATGGTTGTAAGGCTCGTGATTCAGAAAGAAAAACCCACAAAACACATCAAATATCCACAAACCACGCTGTGACAGAGGAAGGTGGGGGTGGGGTGGGGTGGGCATGGCTCAAATGAATGAGATAGGGACTACCTGCGTCTGAATGGATCTTAGGAGAACGTAAAGATGGACTCCCACACCCTCGAAACCACAGCAGGATACGGGTGCTTAAAAGTGTCAGCAGACCACACTGGGTGTTGTGATGGAGGCTAAGCAAAGGAGTTCAAGGGAACGAGAAAGAATGGGCGTTAAGCCCTTAACCAGCAAGGATCAGCTCTCTGGGGGTGGACGTGAGGATGTGATGGCTGTGCTTGGCTTTGATGTACAGCTCATGCTAGCCTGGTACTCACTAAAGAACCCATACTGGCCTTGAGTTTGTGGCGATCCTCCTGCCTTGACCTATGTGCTAGGTGACAGCTGTTTACCACCACTCCCTGCTTGTGATATTTGGTGATATGGTTAGTTTGCTTAGCAAGCTTGCTCTGCAGATCCTGTCCTGGCCTTCTGAAGCTAGAATTACAGGTGAGCCGCCATGCCCACATGTAGCTGAAACCGGTCCTCACATCCATGGGGCAAGTGCTTTAACTGCTAAGCCATGCCCCCGGCTCAAAATGCCTTAGTTGTAAGCGTTTATTTCTATAGGTATTGCCCCTATACCTCTGAGTCTCTGAAATCGTCCATAATAAAAGGGTATCCAATGTGACTTGAATGTGAGTTATCTTTGCAGTGTGTAGATTTGGATTGTGGCACTGCTTTGGGGGTGGTGAACACTTTGGGGGGGCGGAGCCAAATTGAAGGAAGTCAGTCACTATGGAGGAGGGCCTCTGAAGGATATACAATCATTAGTCCCTCCCCCTTCTCTGCCTCCTGTCCGTCAGGAGATGAACAGCTCTCCCGGACACATACTCTCATGACCATGAGTTTCTAGCCAATCCCTTGAGGACCCAGTGGTCAAAGACCGAACCTTCCAAAATCATGAGCTCAGACAAATGCTTCCACTCTGAAACCGTTCTTGCATTTATCTCTTGGGTACATAAGAGTAGCTAACACGACACTCATCCAGTGAATGCCTTTATTGAGCCCGACTGTATGTCCTGTATTATACCAGATGCTTCAGAGACAGGGGAAACACGATATCCTCTGGTTTTATGGAATATTTATTCTTAACGTGTATGCGTGTTGGGGTATGAGCCCATGAGTACGGGTCTCACTGAGACCAGAGGAGGGCATCCCTTAAAGCTGGGATTCTAGGTGGCTGTGAGCTGAGCTGTCCAGCATCGGTACATGGGAATCCTTTGTAAGAGTGGCACACGCTCTTAGCCACTGAGCCATCTCCCCAGCTCCGCCTCTCCTGTTCTTGATGCCTGATAGCCTGAGGTTTCTGGCCTCGTAATTCTCCTGACCCTAAACTCAGTTCCCCTCACTTATCGCAGAGAGCTCAGGAAGCTGCTTCCCAGCTCCTCCTCGACTAGGTCAGAGCGAAGAAAGAACTTTTCACTGGAGTTGACAAGTTTCAAGACGACGGAATCTCTGATCACTGAGGCTTTCCAAAATTCATGCTGAATTACTGATTATTGTCAGTAATAGTGGATGGGACTTCTTGGAATTCCCCACCATCTTACCATCCGCTGTTATATATATATTATGTGTGGGTGTGTGTGCATGTACATGTGTGTGTGAGTGTGTGTGTGTGTGTAGTATGTGTGTGTTGTGTGTGTGGTATGTATGTGTGGGGTGTGTGTGTTATTTGTGTATGTGTGTGTGTGATATGTGTGGTATGTATGTGTATTGTGTGATATATACACATATATATAGTTTATGTGTGTGTGGTATATGTTGTGTATATGTATATGATGTGATATATATATGGTGTGTGTATGAGTATGTGTCTGTGCATGTATGTGTGTATGTGTGTGTGTGTGTGGTATGTGGTATATGTGTCTGTGGTATGTGTGATATGTATGTATACGGTATGTGATATATGTTAATGTGTGTATATGTGTCTGCGTGTGCATGTTTTCAACCTCATGTTTTCCAGAAAGTTCCAGAGAGCAGGACCCTCTGGTTGCTTTGGTTTGAAATTCCTCTACTAAGGAACTGAGCAGGAGACAGCCCTCCCTCCCCCAGTCTCGAGCTCCTCCTTACCTGAAGCTGACAAGGATGGCTGAAGCGATGACCAAGGCAGAGAAAGAAAGTGCGTACCCCACCGTGTAGATAATGTACAGCGACAGGAGCTGTTCCTCAGGGGAGTTCTGTGTGCACAGAGGGACATGAGGATGTGTGTGGCCTGTGGACCCCAAGTGCTTCATTCTGGGGTCCAAGGACATGAGGTGACCTAGGGCCCCACTCGGGATTCCAGAATCAAGAAAGAGAATGACCCATGGAAGTGGTCCAGGGATGTTTGTGACCTGGCTCCAAGGGAAATACACACCACCTCTGGCCAGACAGCAGAGGTACAAAGTCACCAGAAGCAGGGGGACTGAAGATGTGACAGCAGCCACCCCACCTGATGCCTAGAGCCTCTGCTTCCGGGAAGCAGAGCCCCAGCTGCCCCTTCCCAGGCCCAGAACCCTTCATCTCACTCTCTCTCCTTGCTTGGACTCTTCGCACTCCGACAGGTCCCTCCAGGGCAGGCTGGAGTTGTCCTTATGCAGCCAGATACCCTCGGCCGTGCAGAACCGGTACACATGCCCTTGGAGCACTGAGCAGGGAGACATGACGTCTGAGGCTCAGCCTAGAGATGAGCAGCCCACCCAAGGCTGTCCTTGTCCTTTCCCTTCTTGGGGGCACCCTGCTTCAATAGAGCTGACTCTTCTGAGTTAGTAATGGGAATCGCATGCACACACAAACACACACACGCACCACACACACGTGCACACACATGCACACACAAACATGCCACACATGCAACACACATGCATGCACACATGTACCACACACATGCACACACATGCATGCACACATGCACATGCATGCACACATTCACACACAAACATGTCACACATGCAACACACATGCATGCACACATGTACACACAAACATGCCACACATGCAACACATATGCATGCCCACATGCAACACACATGCATGCACACATGCACACACAAACATGCCACACATACATGCACACATGCATGCACATGCATGCACACACATACACACACAGACACACGCAAGCATGCATGCAGGCAGCACCCATCATGGCCCAGGTATAGGAGAAGGGATCACCAAGGTGAGGATGACCCAGCCACCCTCAGCTGTTTCTCCTAGCCACCCAAAGACACAGTTGAGTAAATCTGTGCCTTTTAGACAAGATAATAGTGTGGAACTATGTCCTATCCTCCAGCCCCAAATCACACTCTTGACAAGGTCTGGTGCTGAGCAGAAGTGCCCTGCCGATCACAACCGCCCTCCATGATTTCTGATCTTCCTGATTCAGGGTCCCGTGCCCTCCTGTGTTCTTTGGGGACAGAAAAGTCTAAGAACAAAGCTCATACTAAACTCCTGAGACTGGGAACAAAGCAACCTCTACTTAGGGAGCCCCAGTCTGAGGAGACACAGTCTACCCAGCGAGCTCCAGTCTGAGGAGATATGGCCTCCCCAGGAGTCCCAGTCTGAGGAGACATGGCCGACCCAGGGAGCCCCAGTCTGAGAAGACATGGCCGACCACAGGGAGTTCCAGTCTGAGGAGACATGGGGCTGCCCAGGGAGTTCCAGCCAGAGGAGAATCAGACTTCCTTTTTAAAGACCTCTAAAAGGAACACAAGGTGCTGTTATAGCTATCATTCCTGGAGATCTTCCCTTCAGACGGGGAAACAAAGCTTGCTCCTTCAAGTAACCCCTGGTCCTATGTTCAAGGAGGAAACAGCTCTTGGAGATCTGCTTCTCTGAAAGAAGGCAACACTCTGGGCCCTACCTTCCATCAGCTCTCAGAGAAGAGCAGCGGAAAGGGAAATCTACAGGCACCTGACACCGTTTCCACAGAGCTGGCGTGGGCTGCCACCCGTGGTCTTCACAGTCGCTTGAATACTGGGGTGCTGGGGAGTCCCCATCATGGCCTACTATGGTCAAAAAATATTTAAAAAGTCCTGGCACAGGATTCCTTCCCGCCTTAATGGTTTATGCACCCAGATGAAAGACACATAGACTGTCTTTATATTGTAATACGCCTTAGTCAGTACAATATCTGGGCAGCCGCCTTCCCTCCATGCCGTTAGAATCCACCTCTTACCCATAACCCAAGATATTTGCTATGCTTCATGTAGGGAGCTCTTAGCTCTAATTAGGCAGCCCCCTGGGCCATGTTCTCTTGGCCCCTAGCCCACGGTGGCTCTCCTTTCTCCTCTCGATTTCATGGTGGCTTTTCTCTCCCCTTCTCGTGGTGGCCTCAACCCTGGGAACTTAAATCCCACCTTCGTGTCTTCTCCTCAGCTACTGACTGCTGACATATTTATTTACCAGTCAGAATTAACTGGGGGTGGGGCAGTGTCCCTCAATGTCTAATGTAGAGACTCTCTAGTCTTTGGGGCAAACAGTTTTGGGGGACCCGAATTAACCATAGAATACAATGACATTAGGCAAACCCACTACATCCTACAGTGGACCTGTCTAGTGGACCTGACGGAGAGGAGTGACTTTTAGCCCCAGACTCCATGTAAAAGAGCAGAGTGCTCACTGTACCTAGGAAAGGCTCACCCATTGCCTCCCTACAGGAGGACTTAAATCTTCCACCCAGGACAAGCAACAGGGGTGGAGTCAAAGGAGGGGAATTAGCACAGGGGAATGAGGAGGGCAGCCAAAGTCAGGGGCTGACTGTAGATTTAAATTCTGTAAGACTGAACAACTTGAATTGGCAAGATGGATCAGCAGGTAGAGAGGGCTGTCACCGAGCCCGCTGCCCCAAGCTCAATCTCTGGGACTCACATGAGAGGAGGAAGGAAGTGACTCCCACAAGCTGACCTCTGACCTCTACATGGATGCTGTCACACGTGTGTCCCCTAAATGGTCAAATCGATGTAATGGAAATATTTTAAAAGCCAAAAGACTTGAAGGAGCAGCTGTGGGCTGTGGGTGGCAGGCCCTGTGGAAAGGAATGGGGAGAGTACAGAAGCAACCAGGAGCCCTTGATGGCCATGGCTGGTAAGTGTTAAGTTGGAGAGATTGTCACTAAGAAAAGATTAATATATACATATATACATATACACATATACACACATGTATACATATACACATATACACTTATACACACATATACACTTACACACATGTACACATATGCACATACACTTATATACATACACACATATATACATACACACATATACTTATATACATATACACATATACACATACACACATGTAGACATACGCACATACACTTATATACATATACACATATACACATACACACATATACACATACACACATACACTTATATACATATACACATATACACTTATACACACATATACACTTACACACATGTACACACACACACATACACTTATATACATATACACATATATACATACACACATATACACATACACACATACACTTATATACATATACACATATACACTTATACACACATATACACTTACACACATGTACACATACACACATACACTTATATACATATACATATATATACATACACACATATACACATACACACATACACTTATATACATATACACATATACACATACACACATATACACATACACACATACACTTATATACATATACACATATACACTTATACACACATATACACTTACACACATGTACACATACACACATACACTTATATACATATACACACATATACATACACATATACACATACACACATACATTTATATACATATACACATATACACTTACACACATGTACACATACGCACATATACTTATATACATATACACATATACACATACACACATATACACATACACACATACACTTATATACATATACACATATACACTTATACACATGTATACATATGCATATACACTGATAAACTTATATACATATACACATATATACATACACACATACACTTATATACTTATATACATATACACATATACATTTATATACTTATATACATATACACATATATACATATACACTTACATATATACATATACACATAACTTCATACACTTATATACATATACACATATACATATACACATACACACATACACTTATATACTTATATACATGTATATATATACACATATCACTTACATACACACATACATACATATACTCATATACATATACACTCATATACATATACACATACACTTACATATACACATATACACTTATATACATATATACATATATACTTATATACATATATACACATATACACATACACATATATACATATATATGCACATATGCATATATACATATGGCAGAGTAGCAGCTGTGTCCTGTGGGAGGCACACCCACGGGACACCTGCCTCCAGAGGTAGACTTTCAGTGCAGAAACCCAATTTCCTAGCTTCTGAGACCATTGTTGTGTGCCAAGGAGACTTAGCATGGGTCCTGTGACAGCCCTCTTCCAGTGCAATCATGTCCCTGTCAATCAGGCCTTATTCTCAGCACCAACCCTGCCACCCAGCGCCCAGTGTGCCCAGTCTTCACACCTCTCTTCTTTCTCTCTTCCCTTTGTGAATACCCCCTGAAGCAGGGATCCTCTTGAGGAGGAGGAATTTATCGGAATAAATCAGCTTTGTGTGTGTGTGTGTGTGTGTGTGTGTGTGTGTGTCTGTGTGTCTGTGTCTGTGTCTGTGTGTCTGACTGTGTGTGTCTGTGTATGTATATGTGTATGGTATGTGTCTGTGTCTGTCTGTCTGTATGTGTGTATGGTGTGTGTCTTTGTGTGTATATGTGTGTGGTGTGTGTCTGTCTGTGAGTGTCTGTGTGTGTCTGTGTATGTATATATGTGTGGTATGTGTCTGTGTCTGTCTGTCTGTATGTGTGTATATGTGTATGGTGTGTGTCTGTATGTGTGTATGTGTGTATCTATGTATGTATATGTGTGGTATGTGCATGGCATATGTCTGTGTGTGTCTGTGTGTGCCTGTGTATATGTCTGTGTGTGTGTTGTGCACATGCGTGTGTGTGTGGGGACATGTATATATGCATGTATATATGTGCATATGTGCACAGAAGTTGATGGTGGATGCCAGGTGTCTCCCCCACCACCACCTTACTTTTTGGATGGGATCTTGCACTGAAGCTGGAGCTCCCTGATTGGGCGAGCCTAGCTGACCAGCCAGCCCCTCCCCTGTGCAGGCCCACCCTACTCTACATGCTGGGAATCTAAGCTCGGGTGCTTTTGATCAAACAGCAACTAAGCCATCTCCTCGGCCTGGAAGCTACGTTTTCAGACTCTGAGAATCCCCTGAGGATCTGACAGCACCTCATCCAGCAATGAGTAGTGAGCTGAGGGCTGGGGACATCTCTAAGGAGCTTACAAATGGCTGGGGAAGGCCGGCACACGCTCTCATGTTAGCATCTTGAAGGGCCACCCTCAGGTCCCCGAATACTTCTGTGATCTGGTGCATGGATACCTAAAATTCCTTCTGGGAGTCCAGACTTCTGGTAGATAGTGAACCTGTCTTTGGCTGCAGACACACCTCAATGGTGATGGGGACCTGGGCCAATTTTGTGGGAATAAACTGGTATCAAAGCCCGTTCCGCAGTCTGTCTGTATGGGAGGGAGTAGGGATTCGGGTAGGGAGTGGAAGGCTTGGGAGAAAGGAGAAGGGAGAAAACACAGCAATAGACTCTTCCCAGAGCTGGCACAAACCCCAGCATACAGTAGGTACCATGTTCTACATATACTGTGCACGCAGTAGGCACTGTACCTTACCTACACGCACTGTGCATAGAGGAGACACTACACTTTACATACACGGTGCACACAGTGGGCACTCTACCCTATATGTACCATGCACACAATAGGAGCTATACCCTACATGCACCATACACTGCCTTCCACGCACTGTGCACACAGGAGGCTCTGTACCCCACCTACATGTACTGTGCATAGAGGAGACACTGTACCTTACGTATACAGTGGACACTGTATGCTATATGTACTATGCACATAGTAGGCACTGTGCCTTCTATGCACTGTGCACACAGTAGGAACAATATCCTACATGCACCGCGCACACAGTAGGCACTGTGCCTTCTATGCACTGTGCACACAGGAGGCACTGTACGATTGTAGGCTTCCTCCCTACATGTTTTGTGCTGGCTGCCTCTGAAGGCAAATTACTCACGGAATCAAGTTCTAAATACGTACTGTATGCCCGCACCTTGGAACATCATAGCCACCTCACCAGGGTGGCACGGTTAACCCCCCTTCACAGATGAAAACACTGAGCCTCTGAGACACCAAGAGGTCCGTCCGTTCAGGATCGTGGAGATAGGAAGACACACAGGCAGGATTCTAACTCGCAGCTCTCTGCCTCCAAAAGCCAAAACTTAGCAGCTGGCATCGTGCCCAAGAGTCAATGGTGGCCAGGTGCCAGGGTGTGGATTTCCACACATGCCATTGTGGCCCCCAGACAGCCTGCATAGTTCTGGCATCTCTGCTGAGGGCCAGCTTGGCTGTAGGGAGGTGGTGCACGCCTCTCTGGCTTCTCTGTGTCCCAGGGAAACCCAGACGGCAAGTTCATCTGTCAGTGAGCCCTCATTCACATCAAATATTAAAAGCCACAGCTGGATACTGGCTGAGTCCTTGGTCCCCGAATGCCCTTCTTGGCTGGAGGTAGGTGGTCTGGGCAAAGCCCTGCTTATCAGCCCAGCTTTATCTGGCCCATGAGGAGCTGGCCAATCACAGCCAAGGGCTTGGCTCGGTCTAGTCAATACAAGGAGACAACCAGGCGGCCGCATGCCAGGAGGCCCAGTGATATTTCATTAAGTCAGACCCTGGTGCTGGAAATAAAACCCCCAATTAAACACTTCGCCTCCCGGAAGCTGTCTCGGCGTCTGTAATCAAACAGCGCCCTTTCCACGTGGATGGCGGGCACTCAACGCTGTGGAGAGCCGCTCACAAATCTATTAGCTCCTGCACCCTAGCAACAGGGGTGGCCGGCAAGGGCCGTGGGGTGTGGGAGGGGGGCCCATTTCACAGATGAAAATGATGAGGCTCAGTAAGGCTGGCACCCCTCCTATATGGGGGCCAGCTCTGGGTTGAGGAACACAGAGAGGCCTGGAGGATCAAGACTTAGGAAAAGGCCAGGTTCTGAAGGTCCAGACTCAAGTTCCACTCTTTTTTTTTTTTTTGGTTCCACTCTTAATCAGCTGTGGCACTGGCGGTGTGACGCCACCTCTCTGGCTCTCAGCTTTCCTCACCTATAAAATGGATACGATTCCCAGGAGAGTGAGCAGGAGCTGCCTGGGGTGTGGTAGATCTTTGACAGTCACAACTGTGGAGGCTTTGCTACCTCCCCCAGAGGCCAGAGATCCTGTGAGGCCTAACTTGGGCCTCAGTCTCCCCTTGGTAACCCTGGCCTGCTCTAAAAGCTCCCAGGCCCAGGGGAGACAACCTATCAGAGTTTCTGAGAATCCTGAGTGATAGGCCACTTAGCATTTTATGACCCTCATATAATTAGAGTTAAACTAACAAACAGGTAGGAACCCGGAGAGGGCCGCTAATGAGACCGGGCTGACGTGGAAGGATTGGGTCCCTGCTGGAGGGAAAATGAAGCTGCCAAGGGCCTGAGATGGCTAGAAGGAGGCAGAAACCTCATCTTCCTGTCTTGTGGACCACTCTCCCTCCCAACGTCGTCCTCTCCCCATTCCCCTGCTTCTGCTCTTTCTACACTGTCCGGGGGTCCCGAGTCCACAACAAGGGTCCGACTGCAAGACCTGGAATGGTTTTCTTGGGACCTTGTGTGCCTCTGAGGCCTGAGGTCTTAACTCCATGTTCAAAGTGCTCCCTGAGCATCCCCCCTCCCCACCCTGCCTATGACTGTCCTCCCTGTCCGGCCCCAATGTCACCTGTCAAGAAAGATGTCTCTGACTTCCCCCCACCTGTCTCTGCTTGGGCCATAAAGTTGACCTTTCCAGCTCCATACAGCTCCCTGACATAAGTCACACAAGCATGTCCCTAGCTCCTGACAGGGACATAGCTCAGCTACGATCAGCTGCAGTCATTGGTTTGAATGTAGTTCTTTCTGAGCCCCCCATCCCCACTCCTCTGCCTTGCTTTCAACCCCAGAAGGCTTTAGTCCTGCATCATACAATTCTGGCCTGTCACTACTGGGTTTGGTCAACAGGCAACACCGGCAGAAGATACTAAAATGACAGAGAAAGAACTTGCACATTGTTCTCTCTCCCCTCCCCTGCCAGAGTCTGGGGTCTCTGCCAGAGTCTGGGGCTCCAGTCACAGCCTCTTTATCCTAACTCCAGCCAACTTGAGGACCTCTGGCTCCAAGCCTACTCTTTCTCCTCAGGCCTTTGGGGGTGCTGAGCTCCGTTAAATTCCTTTCATATTCCCCACTGGGCATGTTTTCTAGAGAACCCACCAGAGACAAGGCCTCCCTGTCGTCTCCTTGTCCGGGGCTCAGGCTGTGAGGCATCTCCACTAGCTGCTCCCTGAGGCAGGCTAAGAGTGCTCCGGAGACGCAAGGCCCCTAGCTCATCGTGTCTCTGGGGGTCCCCGACTCCAGAGAGGGGGAGGCGGAACTGGTGGTGATCTGGGTGTCAAAAAACGGGTGGGAAGGAGTAAATTAGCCTGGTGAGAAGGGAGGGAGGGTGGCCGGCGGAGGCCTGTGCGAGGCCGTTATCTTCATGGAGAAAGCAATAAAACCGTGTTCGCTCATAAACGGGCACCACCAGGACCTATTTCCTGCTCAAATAAAATTAAAGGTGATGGATGGAGTCGCAAGCACAGGCAGAGCTGGGGTCGCTTAGTGCTGAGTGATAGGCTCTGTCCCGGGCCTGGCTCCCTGGGGTCTAGAGGCTCAGCCAGGATGCCCAAGCTGAGGTCCCAAATCTTAGAGGCAGGGACCGTGTATGCCACGTAGGAAGGTGAGAAGTATGTATGTAGGGCAAGTGGGGAAAAAAATGAATGGAGACTTATTTTTCCCTCCCAGGATCTCTAATCCTTTCCCGTCCACGTCGCTTGGCTCTGCTCTAGCTCCTGCGTGAGCCTACGAACCCAAACACAGGGAGGTCTAGCAACCGCTCCTGACCGCACAGCCACACGCGTCATCAACAGGCAGAGCCACGGGGCGACCTGGCTCAGAGGAAAAGGGTAGGATCCCAGTGCCCGTACTAACGTGCCCCCAGCCGATGGAGGCCGCTCAGGCCACTCATCTGTCTCCAGACCCAGGGCCGAGGCGCTACCTAGCTCCCCGGGAAGGTGGCTCCACAACCGAACAACAAAATGCTGATCCTCACCCAACCTCCCAGACTGATGCCCAGGTCTGTTGAACCAAGCTGTGCGTCTTGGGAAGGCCATGGTTGTGTCTCTGTCCTTTAGCTTCCTCATCAAGAGGGAAAATGGGAGGAATCGTCTCAGAGAGCTGTGGGCGGGACCCAACAAGTGAGTGTCTTGCTGGTCCACAGGCAAAGGGCGCTAAGGAATTCTGAGTGAAGGGCCTCTGCTGAGCCACTGGGAGCCTGCCTCGATTAGAATCTGCTTTGTCCAGAGTAGAACAGGAGAGGTGGGTGGAGCCTCACTATAAGACCCCCGCCTGGGTCCCTTAAGACCCTACTTTGTGCTGAAGATCATGTCTGAACCACCAGGACACCTCCTCCAAGAAGACCCCCTGGCTTTCGTCAAGCCTGACTGCATTCCTATGCTTGCTCACAGGCTGGTCTCTGTTGAGGAAAATGGCTAAGAAGAGTACCCAGGATTCCATGGGTCACCAGCTCATTTGGAACAAGAGGCTTAAATCTCTTGGGGCTCCGGTTGCCTCATATAGACAAGCCCATCCCCAAGGCAGCTATTAGGACAGGTTTGAACATGGATAGTCAGTATGTATTAACCCTTGTTACCTCATTAGCATCTTCTCTTGGCTGGGCAAATGGCTGGGTCTGTAAAGCGCTCCCCGTGGAAGCTTGAGAACCTAAGTTTAGCCCCACAGCATTCATGTAAGAAAGGGGGTACCACAAGTGGATCCCTGGGATTCCCTAATAAGGCCGTCTAGTCAAAGGTGGCTATCTGTGGGGACAGCCCAAAATTGTCCTCGTGGTCTCTACATGGTGCACCATACTTATAGACCCCCACACCTGTAACAGATATGTACCTGCACACATATGAACACACACGTGTGTGCATGCATGTACACACACACATACACACACACAGAGTGTCTTTTCTCCCCTCATTCCAGCAAGAACGCTTGACACCTTTGTCCCCCATGGAGCCTTGCATGGGGACTGGGATGGAGCAGTAGACACGGAAATTACCACTGCACTCATGGCCCTCTGCAGGGCTCTGGAGGGAGGGACTCTCCCACCCACCCAGTCAGATCTTTCCCTGTGTAGAGTCTCCCTTCAGGCAGAAGTAGGCTGGACAAGGTGTGAGGGGCCAACCCACCATGCCCTTGGGCACTGCTCCCTGTGAACCTTTTTTTTTTTTTTTTGGTTCTTTTTTTCGGAGCTGGGGACTGAACCCAGGGCCTTGTGCTTCCTAGGTAAGCGCTCTACCACTGAGCTAAATCCCCAGCCCCCCCTGTGAACCTTTTAAAAGTGCCAGGAGATGCCAAGGCAGCACCTCTAGGTAATGTACACACACACACACACACACACACACACACACACACAGGCACGGACGCACGCACGCACACACACAGGCACACACGCACGCACACACGCACATATGCATGCACGCACATACACCAGATATACACACACACATACCATGCACACACATACACACCACATGCACATACACCAGACACACATACACACATACGTGCACATATACCCTTTACACATACACATACCACATGCACACATACACATATCACATGCACACATATGTACATATATCAGACACATATGCACACATGTGCACACACACATACACATGCACATATACCAGATACACATACACACACACCATGCACACAGATACATTACCAGACACATACACATACATGCACATATACCAGATACATAAAAACACACACACACATATACCAGACTCACACACACATGCATACACCAGACACACATACACACATTACCAGACACACACACATACCACAGGCATACACGTGCACATATACCAGACATATAAAAACACACACACATACACCAGACTCACACACACATGCATATATCAGACTCACATACATATGCACATACACCATTCACATACACACACACACATCACATGCACACACATGCACATACACCAGACACAGACACACTCACACATGCACATACACACATACACCAAACATGCACACACTCCAGAGAAACAACACCCCATAGGTACCTTCCTGCCCCCCCACAATCTGTTCTTCCCTCCTGCATCCTTTGCTGACCACCAGGTCAGAAGGGTCCTATTGCTGTCTTAAGTCCTATCCACCCCCGCCACACAAACATCGGACTCAGAACACCTCTGACAGTTCCGACTCCTGTCGTCGCTGACCATCCGACCACCACCATAAGCAGGTGGTCTACCCTCCGGGAAGCCTGAGGACATTCTCGGGTACAGCAACTGGGTCCCAAAGGAAGGGGAACCATGCCCCATCCTGCCCTAGCATCCTGGGATCAGGCAGGGGTGGGGGACACTCACCACTACTGGCCCACGGCAGGTACCAGGGGCAGCTGACATTCACAAAGGAACCTGGGGGCCCATCTGGCCAGCAGGCGTAGTCATCAAAGGTTCGGTTGCAGAAGAGACCTGCAGAAGCAGTAGAGCCATCTCTGAGTCCCAACCCAGCCTCCCGACCAGCACTGGAAGCTATATTCCCCCCACCTCACTGGAGACTGAGCACTCTCCCTACGGGGCAGGGGCCAAGGAGGGATCTCGTTACTCATCAAGGGCAGGACCTTAAGTGATTTCCTTAACAACTGTATGCTCTCCTCTGTGGAATGGAGCCATCCCCCGGTCCACGGAACTTTGTAGCAAGGACTCAACAAATGGCTCCTATGAGATATTTTTATGAGCCGTTCTTCACACATGGGAGGGAAATGCTGGCTCCTGAGGCTGAGGAGACCTTCCCCAGGTCACTGTTGTGATCGGGGGTAGGATTTGAACCCAAGCCCAACTGACTCCAATGTTGCATTCTTTAAACCACCTTATACACTCCCCTAAAGATTTACTCCTGTTGACTTGGCCGGTAGAATGCTTGTCCAGCGTGCATGAAGCCCCAGGTTCAGCCTTCAGCCCTGTATAAGCCAGGCGCCATGGTAAGCACGGGCACGTAATACCAACGCCTGGGAGGTAGGGGTAGGGGGATCGGAAGTTCAAAATCATTCACGGCTACAGAGTGAGTTGGAAACTAGCCTGAGCTTGTCTCAAACAATAAGGACCGATTATAAACGCGTCAGTCTGTACACAGCTAAGGAGAGGTTGGGAAAACACAGAATGGAAAATGGGGGTCCTGCTCTGGGAGGGAGGGGGTAAAGACAGTAATAAAAGCACCCACAAAGCTGCCTGTGAGAAAACAGATGGGAAGTGGGAGGGGGAGGGGGCAGGAGGACGTCAGTGAAGTGTAGTGTAGTCACCAGGACAGAGGTCCAGGGAGATTCCATTCCAGAGAGACAGACAGACAGACAACACCAGCTATGGACTGGGACCTTCAAAGCCTCTTTGGAGGGGTGCGGGAGCACAGGCGTGAGGCCTCATCCAGACTCACCTGTGGCCAGGAGTGGCGCTTCCGTGAGGAAACGTTGGCACTGGTGCCGATACTCTCTCCATTTCTGCACTGTCTCTGAGAGGGACACCGTGGCACCCTATGAGGGAAAGCGGAAATAGAAGCCCCATGGCTTCAGCAGCCCCTTCTGGTCCCACTTGACTCCCACCCTCTTGGTTTTTTAACCTCCAGTGGGGATCTAGGCCTGTTGGGGTGTTTATCCTGCCCAGAGGATTGCACAAGGTTGCCGTGGGGTAAGTACCCCAGAAGCGTCTAACTGATGAATGCTTAAGGAGGTGGGGTGAAGGAGAACGTAGAGGGAGAGCGTGTGACTCAGCCACAGTCCCAGCTGCCCTTCATCTACCCTCAACAAGGAGAGACTTCCTGAGGGACAGCTGCATCACAGCCTGGGGCTCCTCCCCTTCCCTCCGGATGTCTGGCCATGCAGCCAGCCTGGAGATGTCTTGCTCCCAACCATTCTAGGAGAGTCGAGAGATGCTCCATCGAAGGCACATGCAGCATCTCGGGAGGCCGAGAGCTAAGGCTAGCACACAGTCACCTAGCTTAGCGGTTAACCTGCAGCACCAGAGGATGCAGGATGTGGTCTCACCGAGGGCTTATAGAGAGAACCAGAACTGTCGCCCACTCCTCCCCATAGACTCAATTGCTGCCCTCGGAAGGCCGCTGACCACCCCCCTCCCCCACACAGTGTGTCTTCTAAGGCAACACAGACCTGAGATGCAGCCTGGCTTCTACACCCCAGGAAGAGAAGGAATACTGAGAACGGACAGGGAGAAGACAGTAAGTAAAGTTCCAGAACGCTCAAGTTTTGCCTGCACTGGGAGGTGGCCACCTACCCGTGACAGAGGGATGGGAGCCTGAGTAAGTTTAACAGGTACTAAGCTTCTGAGGCTGTAACAGATCCACTCCACTGAGCATGTCCCCTCTGCTTATTTCCGAGCGCTCCTCTAGCTAGCCTGGAGCTGCGGTGCTTTTCAATTCACTTCGCGAACATCTTAAAGGTTATAAATATGGCCCATTTGGAAGTGATAGCTGTCAAAATGATCGGGGGGGCCCCCTCGAGTTAAAGTTGGGATCTACGTGGGACGAAACGTGCACGTGAATGCGTGTATGTGCACGTGCGCACACAAGAGAGCTCGGGCTGTTACCGTGCGCAGTGTGTACTTGGGGGTCAGAGGGAGTGGCCTGTGGGAGTTGGCTCTCTCTCCTTCCTACTCTACGGGAGCCTGCCCTGGTTTGAGCAGAATCCTACTTCATAGGACATCACCACAGAACAACACGCAGTGGCGTGTGCTTGTTCCTGGTGACACGGAAAGTTCCAGAAGTGGGGTAGGGGGGTGTTTGAGGGTAGGGAGTGGGTCAAGCTTGTTCTGAATGCCACCGACATCTCTGAAGTGAATGTTCTCCGGAGAGCAAAGGTCAGCAGTATTTGCTTGGAGAATTCAGAAAGGGAAACCAGACGTGGCGACAGCAAAGGTGGACTGTGCTCGAAGCCACTGCTGAGGGATACAGACTCATCGGACTAAGCCTAAGCTGCGGTGGGTTGGTATCACCTCCCTCACTCCCTTCTCCATTATATCCCTCCTTTCTCCTCAGTGCCCTGAGGGCAGAGGAGCAGGTGAAGGTTGGCAGGGACAAGGGGAACACCGTGTCTGTTCTTAGTAGGGAAAGTGGCCGAAAAGCAAGGTGTCAAGCTGGGGAGTGAGAAGAAGGCCCAAGAACCCAATGCAGAGGAGGGGATGGGGCTGAAGGCAGGACCTTGATGACCGTGAGAGCTTCAGAGACACTCTGACTAAGAGCCGAGTGGACCTATGACACTTAGCTCCGGCCTGAGGCCCTCTTAGGACAAGACCTTGTCTTCCCCCCAAAGCCCCAGAGTGACAAGTTTCCACAGCAGAGAGTAGAGGAGACGTGAGAAATCTAGAGATGTGTAGAGACTGTCCTGGAAGTCTTCAGGAAGTCTGCATGAAGTTGGGGCTGAGTGCTTTGCGGGACAGATTTTGTAAGGAGGCAGCGCGTGTACACGCTCAGGGAGTGGTCGGGCCAGGTCTCAGTGTTGACCTGAGGGGTCATCTAGGGACTGAGAAGAAAGGGAGGTGTGGGAAGGGGAAATGGAGGCTGGCTTAGTGAGGAAGGTGGTCGTTTCGACAGGAAGGCACAGTAAGGAGAACGGTGTAGCGGTGAGCAGCCGGGGAAGTGGCTCAGTGCATAAAGTGTGGCCTGCAAACCCTTGAAGGCTGAAATTCCACACCCAAAACCCAGGTCAAAAGTCGGGCAGGGTGGCACCTACTTTTAATCCCAGGGCTAGGAAATTGGGGACAGGAGGACCTCTGAGGTTCCAGAGTGCTTGGGGACAAAAAAAAAAAAAGTGACCATGGCAATAGCAGAGGGGACTGTAAGGAGAAGGGGGTCATCCCTAAGAGAGGAAGATCAAGGAGTTCACAGCCCGTGGACGGACGGTGTGCTCTGTCTGCTCTGTCCGCACCCTGAACCATGACACAGGGCATCTTCCGTTGGCTCGGCTCAGCTCAGCATGAGCGTGAACACACGCCAGAGTTTTTCCTTTCCTGGCAATCTTTTAGGTTGGGTTGAGGGGTAGGAGAAAAGAGAGCTCAGTCTCACCTGACTACTGGAGGAGGAAGGAGGGAGGGGGGGACCCCTCGGCAGGAGCAAACAGGGCTCTGAAGATAATTTCTAGTGCCTCCCTGCTAGGCACAGCCCCGCAGATTCTTTTTCCTCCTGGTCCCCTCTCAGAGCCTGGATCACGTTTCTCAGTGCTCAGCCGTAGATTTTTGTGATCACGTTTTGTTTTCTTAAGGCCATTCCTAAGATAGCTGACCCAGACGGACGGGGCAAGGCAAGGTACAGGCCACTCGGTCAGACTCAGGTAACCTCTCACGTCACACTGTCACAGGCTGTACCCCTCATACCCTCAGGGATGTTCCTAGCACTGAGACCCTGACATTGAGTCTCCTGTGCCCACATCCACACACAGACAACCAGGCACACGGGCAGATGATGAAACCTTCACACACACACACACACACACACACACACACACACACACACAGACCTGGCCCACACAATCACACATATAAACACTGTCACAAGCACAGTATCTCTCTCCTACATAGACACGTACCAGGAAATCCCCACTCACCTACCAGGCTGTTACATACAATCCCATATTTTCCCAAAAGCACAGGCAGGACAGCAAGGTGTGTGTGCATGCACACACACACACACACACACACACACACAAGCACATAAACTGTTGGACATATGTGTAATCACATAACTGTTAGTGATTACACGCTAATATGTTGCTGCATACATGGTGACAGCCACCCAGACTGTGACAACAAAGGGTCCCAAACAAACACAAAAAGAAAGAGGGCCTCACATACCTTGCACACCTATTTCCAAATCTATCTCTGTGTCATATACATCTCTGTGTAAACACACACACACACACACACACACACACACACACACACACACACACACACACAGAGGAATTTGCTGAAGGACAGGTGCACCAGACACTGGAAGACAGGATGTGGTTTCTCGGCTGCTCCTGGACAGCTCTATGCTGGGTCAGTGTCTGGAAGGAAGCCCAGCTAGGGACAAAGTCTACCCAGCTCAAGCCAGAGCCTCAGCCTCCATAGCCCTTTGCTGGAGTACAGAGGCCAGGGTCTTTCAACCACCCTGCACCAGGCTGTATTCTGCAGCCTGGGGACATGCCAGGTTCCAAAGGACACTTCTCCCAGAGGCCTCAAGCTGCCGTTTGAGAAATGGGTCCTCTTGGTGTCCCTCCATCCCTCCACGTCAGACCTTAGGGTCCTACCGATGGGGAAACTGAGGCTTAGGGTCATGAGGGCCCTTCTGAATAGTTCCAGCTAAGATCAGACCTGACCTCAGGACCCAGTTCCACCTGATTGGAACATCAAGTGTCAAATGCCTGCCTAGCGTCCCAGTAGCCCAGTTCCCTCCTGGAGGGTCTGAGGGTAAAAAGGAATGGGAGGGAGGAGTGGTCCTTCCCAGAAAGCACGCTGGAGCAGCCTAGGTCACATTTGGTGCAAGTTAGCTCAAACACTTCTTATTTTACAGGGAAGCAACTTCTACCCTCACCAGACCTCCTCGCTTAGCCTTCATGGCCCCCTGGAGGAAGGCGTGAGCCAGGAGCTGGGGTCCCATTCTCTTTGCTTCCCAGTTCCTAGGCTGCTGGACCACTTCACCTAGGGAACCCTGTTTCTAAGCACTCACCCCACACCACCAGCAGTGACATGAGAGACACATTCTGATCACAGACAGAAAGTAAAACACAAAATCTATTCTTGAGTCTTTCCGGTGTCTGTGGGGGTTGTATTGTAATTATTGCAATTTAACCTTCACACACACACACACACACACACACACACACACACACACACACACACACACCAACTCTGCGGCTGCCGGAGATGTTAGTACCCCCATAACAAGGGCACCCCATCAAAAGCTCCAGCGTGTCTCTTCAGTGCCTGTATTTCTGCTCTTACAAACCAGGGCTGGAGTAAGGTTTGAGGTGCTTGACATTAGGGAAGGGGGTTTTGGGGAGGGGGAGAAAACAGGAAGGCCTCAAGCTTGGCTCTGTCCCCTCGCTCTCAGCCTAATCTGCAAATGTGGCCCACAGCAGCCTGGGACCAGGAGGCTCAAATCCCCACCTTCCTGGCTCCCAGGAGGGAACGGAGCAGAGAATCTGCAGCTGTGGCTCTGGAAAGATCCCAATGTCACCAGGAAAGCCATGGCCTGCAGGGGAACAGTGAGGTAGTGCCAGGGACTGGGAAGGTGTCTCTTGGGGCCCGTTGGCCCTGGAGAACAGGGAGAGGATTAACCCGGGAAATGGTCTGGGAGCTGCAACAGTGCTGGCATCTTCCTAGGGAGGCACCTCCGCCCACAACTCTTAGGGGTGAGGTCTGACCCCTCCTATTTCAGACCAAACTCAAGCCTATGCGGGCCCACTCCGAAAAGGCTTTTAGTCCTTCACATCTGGCTGTGGACACAGGAGACGATGCATAAAGTATTCCCCTATATAGGAACGCTGCCTGTGCTTGGGTCTCTTCTACCCAAGGGTATCTGGGCACAGTTGAACCACCACCCTCCCCTCTGCACAAGCAGTTGAGCATCATGGCCAGGACAGGAGCCTGGGGCAGGATTCACAAACATGACAAAAAGAGTCAGAGAAGAGCCCACAAGAGCCCAACTGTGACCTAGTCTTTGGAGACGCCAAGGAGGTAGGATGTCCCCGTGTATCCTGGTATGCTTTCTGGTGGGTTATTAATCTAAGGGGGTCTGGGATGGGTATTGGCTGAGTGTGTGAGAGGGCCTGGCTGATCTAGAAGGAACAAGGGACCTGCTGCACGTTTGCTGCAGAGGCTGGGGTGGGGGTGGCAAGCCAGTGCCACCTGGGAGGTCATCAGGAAGGACAACAAGACGCAGGGTCCCTGGGGTTATGAGTCAAAGACTATGACGAGGGTCCAGTGATGAGAGGAAGAAGCTGGGTTTCTACAACCAGGCCCCTTCGGTCCTCTAGAGCTTCCTGGGCACCCCATACACAAGGGAGCGCAGGATGGGAGTGTAGGGGACAGCCCCGCAGGGGTCCTTGGTATGGAGGGAAGGCAGGGAGCCAGTGGGTTTGGGGAAGCAGTTGGGAAAGTGATAGAGGACAAGGATGGATCTCAGAAGTCAGCGCAAGGCAACCGCGGGGCAGCTGGTGCCCTGGCAGAGCGGCTGTAGCCGAGAAGTGGGGTGGCTCTTCAGAATGAGGTAGTCACCCAATGTGCAGTCCCCACCTGAACTCCTCAACTCCTCAGTCTCTTTTTGCCCTGAGCCTTGTGCTTCCCCCGTCTGGGGTCTTGGAGTTTCCTATCAAGTCCAGGAGCCCCTCCGCTAGCTCCGGCGCCTGCAGAACACCGCAGCGTCCCCCTCCCATTTGTCGCCCGGTCCCCCGGACTCACCTGGGGGCGGGGGCCGGCCCTGCCCACCGCCCCGAGCAGCAGGAGCGCCAGGCGCAGCAGGCTGGGGGTGACGGCCATGGCGGGGCGCTTAGGACTGGGTCATAGCTGCCACCTGCGGAACCGCGCGGCGCGACTGATCCCTGCCGGGCTGCGGGGGGAGGAGCTGGCGTGGGGGCCGCCCCGCCCGCCCGCGGGAGGGATCGGGCGGGGTCCCTGGCCTCTTCCGCCTGGGTTTCAGGAGGTCGGGGGCCAGGCGGGCCGCCAGCGTCCCGGGCCAGGAGATGCTCGGTGCTGCGCTCCCCACGGGCGCTACTCAGGTTTAGGAGCCGCAGGAGTGGAGCCTCCAGCTCTGAGCGCCCGTGGTGCGTGCGCCTGGCCAGCTCGCTGCGACCATTGGGGCCCGCCTCCCACCCCCGCACCCCGATCTCCTCCAGGCTCCCCCTCAACTAAGGAAAGCCACGCCCCCACCGAGTCAGTGCTTTCCAAAAGGAAACTGAGGCCAGTGAAGGTGTAGGATTGGTACAAGGTCACAGTGTTGGTCAGACTTCTGGAAAGTATCCCACAAGCTGCTAGTTATAGGGAAGAAAGATCCGCCTAGCAGGGGGCCACCTACTTCCCAATCCTCTCCTTCTCCCAAGCCCAGCCTCCTGGGCCTGCATGGTAGTCAAGGCGGTAGGAAACAGGACAGGAGATCGCAGAAGAGTCCTCAGGGTCCTTTGTATCTGGAAACTTCAGAAATTGCAGGGTGTAGAGGATCGAGGCTGGAGATCTGCTTTTCTAGAACTTTCCAAATGCTCCCTGTCCACCCCTTGCAGTCCCTGGGCCTGCTACAGTGTAGGTATGACCACGGTCGCCCTGACCAGCATTCCCTATGCACTTCAGTCTGTCTCCTTACACTACATTAGTAGCGGGGTATTTTTTTTTTTTCACCTTTGCCCTTGCACGCAGTACAGGTCAAGAGAGCTCCAGACTCCTTCCGTGAGTTAGTAAGCAGGATAGGCAAGCAGAGAGATAGCGCTAACCTCTTGAGGAAGGCAAGAGGACGCCCCCGCCAAACCCCCCTCCCATGAACTAGCGTAAGAAAAGTTGTGTGTGGTTCTACTCAGTCCTGGACAGGCCTGGGGCTGGTATGGATTAGTCTAGAAGGAAAGGGAGAGTTAGGCACATTGTTGCACCTCTTGGAGATTACAGAGCTTCTCAAAGTCCTGAGGGAAGTGGAACTATATATATATCCAGGACTTAATCCCTTGGAGGGCATCAGAGGAGACAGGTGCAGGGCAGGCTTCTCTCAGAGGGAGATGCTCCTGGCTGGCTCTGTCTTGACTCCCTTGTCCTGGCCAGGTCAAACAGGTTCCCTGTGTGTGCCACATAGGCTTGGGCGGTTTAGTTGTCAGTAATAGAAAATTCTATCCAAAAATCCCCGCTATAACTAGGGCTTTTATATAAAGCGAAGCTGGAGGTTCAGCTCAGGTTGGAGTGAGCAGCCATTCTCTGATCATCAAGGTCCCCAGATCTTTTAGCTTCTCCGATACCAGCATCTACCTAAACGACCCGAAGTGGCTTGCTTCAGAACCAATCAGGACATCAAAAGTCCAGCCGCAGGAAAGGACCAGCTGATTACCGACAGGGACATGTCCTGAAGATAGCAATCATCAATTCCCCCACCTGTTCATCAGAATCTAGTCACACAGTCGCCCCTAGTTCCAAGAGAGGCCGGGGAAGGTACTTTTTATTTTGGGCTGTCACGGGCATCGTTAAGTAACGCACCTTTCGTTATTCTGGTTTCTATTACTAATAACACCACACCACAGACCGAGCGCTATCTTTTGTTTTGTTAGACAAGCTCTCCCCTATGTAGCCCTGGCTGTTTCAGAATTCACTCCATAGATCAGGATGGCTTCGAACACAGTGATACACCTGCCTCTGCCTCCTGAGTACTGGAATTAAAGGTACTGTTCTGCGAGGCTGTGTACATTTTTGAAGAAATTTTTACTTGGGCTCCTGACTCTGACGTAAAGATGAAGAACTGTAGTGGCATCCTTCACCAGAGAATTCTGGGGTGCTGAAGGGTATCCCACACGGACCGTCAGGACGTTCTCCATATACCTAACCACAGTGGCTTTGAGAATAAAGAGAATCAACACTCCCCTGAGGGGCTTTCTTGGTCAGACTATTTAAAGTGGAAAACCCCACCCTAAATGTTGGTGGCACGTTCTGGTGGCAGCCTATATAAGAAGCCAGGCCAAAAAGGAAGGCTTGGCTTTTTGCCTGCTTGTCTTCACTCTTGCTGGCAAGTTCATCCACCCTACTGTTGCTACTGCTATGTTCTTTTGATGATATTAGAATAAACTTTTGGCTCTCGACATAAACTAAAGACCAGAAGCTGTCCAAGAATCCTTCAGGCCTTGAGGGTAAATGACTAAGGTCATGACTCTTGAGACACCCAGCCTCATGGACTGAGTAACTACCAGATTCTCAGCATCTCTGGTGTGAGTCAACCAGTGTCGTGTTCCCTGGACCATGCACGTGGCCTAATCTAACAAACCTCTCTCAGTACCACATAATTTAAATTTTTTAATTTTATTTTTATTTTATGTATATGTGTGGGTGCCGGCATGTGTGTGTGTGTGTGTGTGTGTGTGTGTGTGTGTGCATTGTGTGTGTGCAGTGCCTGTGGAGGCCAGAAGAGGGCGTCATAATCACTTGGAACTTGAGTTATAGGCAGTCGTGAGCTGCCATTTGGGTACTGAGAACAGAACGCAGGTCCTCTGCAAGAGCAAGAGCAACAAGTGCTCTTAGCCACTCAGCCATCTGTCCAGCCTTCATGTCGCCTTTTAATGTATATTCATTCTTTAAGTTCTATTCCTCTTGAGAACTTGTACAGAGAGAAAACCCACATCTGAAGTAATCCACTGACCCATGCATCCCTAACTGTGTGTCATTTTCCTCATTATTGTGACCAATGATCCTGAGAAGAAGTAACTTTAGAAAGGATGGGTTTATTTGGCTCATGGACTGAGGGAAAAGAATGGGGGATGGAGGGATGGGGGGGGGGGGTGACTCATGGCCTCAGGAGCAGCAGGTGGTGGTTACATTGTATCCCAGTCAGTAGAAAGAACCCTTGGTGGTTTGAATAGGAATGGCCCTCATAGGCTCATCTATTTGAATATCAGAGAGTGGCACTTCTTCAGAAGGATTGGGAGGTGTGGCCTTGTTAGAGGAAGTGTGTCATTGGGGCCCGGCCTTCAGGTTTCAAAAGCCCAAGCCAGGCCTGGCTGCTCTCTCTCCCTGCTTTCTAAGGAGCTGGATGTAGAACTCTCAGCTGCTTATCCATAATGAACTAACCCTCTGGAACTGCAAGTGTGCCCCAGTTTAAGGCTTTCTTTTGCAAGAGTTATGGTGGTCCACAACCCTTTGAACGGAACAGATTTGGAGGAGAATGCTGTGCTCCCTTGGGGGTCCCCAGATTCCCACAGTGGATGCTTGCTCAATCATGTGCCCTGTGCTGACTTTATTTCCTTTATTGGTTCATTTTCTAATAGTGTGGCTTGGGGGCAAGGACTTCTTGGGGCTCACTTCTCAAATTAAAATAAAGCATTTGTGCTCTTGTGCATGGGGTGCCAATATGTCTGGGTATGTATGGGCGGGGTGCCTGGTTTCTCCTTTAAAATCTGAGGATCCAGAAGTTTCTCTGTGTGCTGCGATACTGCCTCTCATCTCAGCATGCATCATCCTGGGACTTAGCAGCATCACTCTGGGACTTAGCAGCATCACTCTGGGACTTAGCAGCATCACCCTGGGACTTAGCAGCATCACCTTGGGACTTGGCAGCATCACTCTGGGACTTAGCAGTATCACCTGGGACTTAGCAGCATCACCTTGGGACTCGGCGGCATCACTCTGAGACTTAGCAGCATCACCCTGGGACTTAGAAACATCACCTTCTCTCTAGGAAGATGCAAGATTTTAGCACAGCATACTTCTGCCCCTAACATGGTTCCTTCCGGTTTCTGGCTCAGGATAATGGGGGACACCCTGGTCCTCTGCACTTTTGCAGCCTTGGGGGTTCCCCAGGACAGTACATGGAGCACTTACTTAGGAGGACTCGTCTCTAGCTCCTAGTTCACAGCAATCTGCTTATTGTGGTTAATCTTGTCAACGGGACTGGCTTGAGAATCACCTAGAAGTCATTTCACATTATCATGTCTGTGAGGATGTTTCCAGAGAGGTATATTATAAAGATTTTTATTTGTGTGTGTGTGTGTGTGTGTGTGTGTGTGTGTGTGTGTGTGTGTGTGTGTGTGTGTGTTTGGGGCGGGGGTTCAAGCACCTGCTGGAGCGAGAGTTAGAGACAGGCGTGAGCTGGCTGTCTTGGGTGCTGGGAATGAACTCATGCCCTCTGGAAGAGCAAGCGAGGACTCTTAAACACGGAGCCATCTCTCTGGCCCCTCCCAGGGTGAGCACCTCACCAAGATGACAAGACTCACTCTGAACGTGGGTGGGGCCGAACCAAGAGCAAAGTCTCCTCTGACTTGAAGAAGGCAGAGTGAGCTACACACCAGCCTGCCTGTTCCCCCACCTCTCTCTTTCTCTGACCCTCCTCCTCCTTTCCTCCATCCCTCCCCCTCCTTCCCTCTCTCTCCCCCACTTCCTGGTCATGGGCCTTATGTTCCCGCCACCACAGCTAGGCTGTTCCGTCCACCTAGATGAACTGGAGCCTCACACTGCGAGCCATTATAAGCCCTTCCATCCTGAAGTTGCTTTTTACCAGTGGTTTTGTCGTATCCGTGAGAAAAGCACCAGGCATATCCTGGCCTTCCCTCTCCATTCAACTCTCTCAAGCCCTCATCTGATTTGTCCCTAAGGCCATTCATGTGTAGATGTTCCATCCATTTCCCCGTGCTCTGGAGCAAGCCCTCCAAGCTCATTAGCTCCAGGGAGGCAGCTGGAACCTGCCCTGCCTCCCTCCCCCCTGCAACATCTCCTGTCTCTTCTGGCCACTCTCCTGCAAACACAACCCCTTCTGAAGTTTCTTTATTCTTATCTCCTAACTGAGCTCCTGACTGTGCCTCTATTCCTAGCTTAGACAGCTCCCTTCCCAGGAGTCCGTTCTTCACCCCTGTCCCCTCACTCTTCACCCCTGTCCCTCACTCTTCACCCTGTCCCCTCACTCTTCACCCCTGTCCCTCACTCTTTACCCCTGTCCCCTTACTCTTCACTCTTGCCCCTCACACTTCAGCCCTGTCCCTCACTCTTCACCCCTGTCCCTTATTCTTCGCCCCTGCCCTTCACTCTTCACCTGTTTCCTCACTCTTCACCCTTGTTTCCTCACTCTTCACTCCTGCCCCTCACTCTTCACCCATGTTCCCTCATTCTCACCCCTGCCCCTTACTCTTCACCCCTGCCCCTCACTCTTCACCCCTACCCCTCACTCTTCACCCCTGACCCCTCACTCTTCACCCCTGCCCCTCACTCTTCACCCCTATTCCTCTGTGTCCTTTCAGCCAACATAGATGCTTACTCTGAATGGCAGCCATAGCTCTGGAAGGCTGCACTAGACTCCTATCTTTTCTAAGATCTCTGACTCCCATCCAGACTGAGTCTCGGTGGAGGCAGGGGTCTTCAGGGCTCTTGGTCCCTTACATTACTATCACTGTCAGGGCACTGTGGAATTATATAGTGACAAAAGTGTTATATCACACCCCTTGTGCTGGCTAGTTTGTCCCCTGTGGACATTGTACACCTTGGTAACAGGGCGTCATCTAGACCAGTGGTTCTCACCCTTCCTCATGACGTGACCTTTGAATCCAGTTCCTCCTGTAATGGTGACCCCCAACCATAAAATTATTTTCATTGCTACTTCATAGCTGTAATTTGGCTACTGTTATGAATAACAATGTAAATATCTGTGTTTTCCAGTGGTCTTTAGGCGACCCCTGTGAAAGGGTCGTTCGATTTCCAAAGGGGTCATCATCTTAGGTTAAGAGCCACTGGTCTATGCTCACAGATCCAGCCTGGGAGCCCATCTTGCAGCTTCCTCACAAAACCAAAAGTTCCCGAAGCAAATACAAGACTCCTTGGTCAGTTCCAAAGTCATGTCTTGTACCGGCCCAGCTCCTGGCCCATAGTAGGTGGCTGCTGCAAACAGTGGAGACCCAAGTGTTTTATAGCTGCGTGGTCTATAGGTTAGAAGGTTCCGAAATTGTTATTAGGGACGGGCTGCGAGACAGGACAGAGTATGCATGTCCTGAGAACGCATGCTCCTTGCCTCCTAGCAAGCCATCCTAGAGCAGGAGAAAGGATGGCTCTCTAAGGATAGGGATCGGAATGGATGAACTATTGCTTGCTAATTAGCAAGAATTATGAGGGAATGGGGCTGTGGCTGGGTTGGTGAAGTACTTGCCTTGCAAGAAAGAGGCTCTGAGTTCAATCCCCAGAACCCATGGAAAAAATAGGTGCGGTGGTGTACCCCGTGGTCTCAGGGCTGAGGAGGCAAAGACAGATGGACTTCTGGGGCTCACTGGCCAGTCAGCCTACTCGGTGAACTCCAGGCCAGTGACAGACTATGGTTTAGATGGCAGAGACGGCTATGGTTTAGAGCCCTTGATGCTTTTGAGAGCGTCCTGAGTTCTCTTCCCAGCGCCCATATCAGAGGGTGGATCACTACTTCTGACTCGGGCTGCAGGGTATACGGATGCTCTCTTGCGGCCTTCATGAACAACAGCACCCACATAGCGCACATACACATGCATAATTAAAAATAAATCATAGAAAAGATAAATGGCTCCTGGGGAACAGCACCCAAGTCTTCTGGTTTACACACACACACACACACACACACACACACACACACGAGAGAGAGAGAGAGAGACAGAGAGAGAGAGACAGAGAGACAGAGAGACAGAGACAGAGACAGAGACAGAGAGACAGAGAGAGGAGGGTGGGGGACAGGAAGAGGGGGAGGGGGAGGGGGAGGGGAGGGGGGAGGGAGAAATATGCCGTAAATGACAGCAGGTACTGCTACTGGGTGCTCTCAGGGGTCCCCGATCTTACAAAGCACCATGAACTAGTACTGTCATGCCCCTTTTACAGATGAGAAGCCCGGGGCTCAGGTATAGAGAATAAACTGTTCACGAGATCAGAACTACGAAACTGCAGCCCACAGACCTCCAAAGCTTCTGGGCCAAGCAACATGATGCGCCAGGACGATTCAGGCTCCCCTGCCACCAGCTAGGCTGGCGAACGCCTCCCCAGGAGGGCCCCTCCTTCCACAGGCAAGAGTGAAAACACCCACTCCCCCTCATGCCCAGGTGCCGAGGTGCCCGCCCACACGCCCAGGGCTTCTTCCCAGGCGCTTGAAGGCGTCTCACCTGCCATGAGAATAGCTGCACTCTCAGACATGTGAATGAGAGCCATCAGCCAGGGAACCCGAGGAAAAGGTGCAGATAACCCCTTCAGGGAGGCAGGCTAAGAGCAGGCCACCCTCTCTGTCTCTACCAGGGTGGGGGTGATGGGGGGCTGGGGGCGGGGGAAGCCCCGCTCACTGCAGGAAGAGCAGGTCAGGAGTTGGAGCAGAGTTCCTACAAAGAAACTCAGGATCACATTCTGCTGCCGAGGGACAGGATGGGGATAGAGCTGCTATCTCTGAGCCTGCTATCAGCACACCAAACATACAGATCTAAGAGGCTGACAGTCACGGGTTCGGATCCGGACCAGCCACTTCCTGTGCAGCCGGAATCGCTAATTCTGGTCCAGTGTCTGTGATGTGTAGGTATGAGGAGAGCATACGCTGGCCTCGGGCTTATCAGTGTCCAGTCCCTGCTTGTCACTAAGAACATGAAGCCTGCCCCCTAGAGGACACAGAGACTTCAGAGTCCCAAATCCATCTTCTGCCTGGAAAGTCTGGCCTCTGCAGCTCCTGTATACAAGATCTTGTCACACAGGATGGCCCCTGCCCGCAAGGTCTTCGATCTTCAACCTCCTTCAAGAATAACCCCTGCCCTGTGCACCACCACCCCACCCCATCCCCTGGCTAGAGAGATGCTGGCTTACAACCAGAGCTAACTTTTATTACAGTTTCTCAAATGAGTAAAACTGCTAGAAAAAAAAAAAGTGTAACGTGGCTTGAGATAGCCCATTTGAAGTTGGATACAAACCCACCCAGCCTGCACCCACAGACCCCACAAGCTACACTGATCGCGCTACAGGAGGTTTTACAAGCAGAAGCAGCCCCTGCCCGATACCTAGCACCAATTAAGTCTTCAGTCAGCAGCAACGTTGGCTTTGCAGTTGTACCCACACCCCAGCGGGGCTCAGCAAAGCATCAGTGGGGCCGCTGAGGCCCGTGTATCATAGCATATAACTATCTACCCAGGTGGCTGCTTCCAGGACCCCCAGTTCTAGCAGACAAGGAGGCTTGCCCTATCTAAGGACCTTTTCCCCCATGCTATCCCAGTGTATCCCACCCTCGCTGTTCCCCACTCACAGAGTCAGCCAAGCTTACCAGGTACTGGGCCCTGTCCAGCTCCGGGCTGTCAGCAGGGAAGATTTACCACCTCTTGAGCTACAATGATTATTGCTCTCTTGAGGGGCTGCAGCAGGCTGTATTTTCAAAGTGTCAGAGCATCGTTTGCAAAGGGACTTCTGTGTTGCAAGAGAAGTCGTGAAATGGCAACCCCCTTTACAGGGGGAGATTTGCCTGAGGTTGCTTAGGAAGATGCAGACAGAGTTCTTGGAACTCTGGACCAAGAGACAGGAGAGTTGGGAGGTTCCACGAGGATGCACTAGCCAGAAATGTTTCAGGCCTTTGCCTACTCCCAGAGAGCAAAGAAGGTGACAGAAAGCCCAGGGGACAAATGGGGCCTGGTTGATGAGCCATAAAGCATCCCCTAGGGAGATGGGAAAGTGCCTTAAGTAGGAGTTTCTTCCTCTGGACAAAAAGAAAGTTCTGCAGAGACGACTGCATGATCCCAGATCTAGACATGGCATGGTGTGTTTCAGCTTCCTGGGGGTAGCCATAACAAGGCAGCCCACGGTGTGTGGCTTAACGATGGACATTTCATCTCAGAACTCACAAGGCTGGGAGGCTGAGGTCAAGGTCTTGCTTGCGTGGGCCCTTCTGAGAATTGGGAAGGAGGAGTCCACTCCAGGTCTCACCAGTTTTTCAAAGTCTCTGGTACCCCTTTGATTGTGGATGGCCTTCTGTGTCTTTGTGTGCTTTCTGCATGTACCATGTGGTCTTTCCTAAGAGTGTGTCTATGTCCAGATATTCTTGATGTAAGAATGCTGGGCTGTAGGCACAGCTCAATGGTAGAGCATTTACCTGGCATGTGTGAGGGCCTGAGTTCCATCTTCAGTGCTGGAGGAGGAGGAGGAGGAGGAGGAAGAGGAGGAGGAGGAGGAGGAGGAGGAGGAAGAGGAGGAAGAGGAGGAGGAATAAGAGGAAGAGGAGGAAGAGGAGGAGGAATAAGAGGAAGAGGAGGAGGAAGAGGAGGAATAAGAGGAAGAGGAGGAGGAAGAGGAGGAAGAAGAGGAAGAGGAGGAAGAAGAATAAGAGGAAGAGGAGGAGGAAGAGGAGGAGGGAGAGGAGGAGGAAGAGGAAGAGGAGGAGAAAGAGGAGGTGGAGGAGGAGGAGGAGGAGGAATAAGAGGAAGAGGAGGAATAAGAGGAGGAATAAGAAGAAGAGAAGGAGGAAGAGGAGGAAGAGGAGGAAGAGGAGGAAGAAGAGGAAGAGGAGGAATAAGAGGAAGAGGAGGAGGAAGAGGAGGAGGAAGAGGAGGAAAGAAAGAAGATGGCTTACTCAGGCATAATGGTGTGCACCTGTAACCCAGCACTTTGGAGGTGGGGGCAGGAGGATCATAAGTTCAAAGTCATCCTCAGCTATATAACAAATTTGAATTCATCAGCCTAGGTTGTGTGAGACCCTGTCCTAAGAGAAAAGGAGAGGATGAAGGTGGAGGAAGAAGAGGAGGAGGAGGAGGACAGGGAGGAAGAAGAGGAGAAGCGGGAGGAAGAGGAAAAGAGGCAGCTCCATTGGATTCCAGTCTACCATAAGGATCTGACTCAAACTTGATTATCTCTGTAAGGACTTGATTTCCAAATCAGGCTACACTGTAGGGTACCAGGAGTTAGGACTTCTAGGTATCTTTTTTTTCATAGTGAGACCATTTGATCCATAAAGCACTGGGACACTACTGGCCCCCTCCTTGGTGTTTCCTGTGGACCATGGAAATGGGAGGAAAGCAATATGGCTGCCTACAGGCTCCGCCCACAAGACTGCCCACTCTCAACCTTCCAATCCCTCCTCTTCTGCTCTGTGCAGTACCCGTGATCATCAAAGGGCACCAAGAGGGTGGCAGAACTACAGAGCAGGAGACTGGTTCCCTGAATGCCTACACGGAGCAGAGCCTCCTGGTACTGCTCTTATGGTGATTCCCTGGGATTTGGAGGCTAGACAGCCCGGAATGTACCTTTAGATATAGGACCAAGGTCTGTTAGTCCAGACCAAGGGCCCTTCTGAAGATTCCCCCTAGAGTAGCCATCATTAAGTGGAGGGTTTCTTCATCCCCAGTTCACTTCCTCCTAAGGTCTTCTCAACTATGTCTCAGGATGACAGAATCAGAAAGGAGATTTGGGTCTGTGTCAGTGTGGCTTCTCACCCAGCCCTCCTGTGTAGCTCACCTCCAGAGTTCTTCACACATCTGACTTTCTGTGGAACGAGAGGAGCCAGGGAGGGCATCCCTGAATTAAAGCTGTGATGGGAAAAGAGAAAACATACTGCCTCTTACACACTCAGAAGCCAAAGGAAAAAGAATGTCACGGGGGCCTTCTCTTGAGACCTTTTTACCCTCCTCATGGCTGAGAAACTCACCGTGACCGAAATGAGAAATGAAGCCGATGTCAGTCTGAGTCAAGAATAAGGGTTTTCCTCAGATGTTCATGCTGACCTACTGATTAGCCCTTTGCAGAGACCCTGAAGTGTACCCTCTTCAGAGTGTTCCTCACATCAGGGTGGAGAGGAAGGAGGGACTGGTGAGTCTTCAGAACTTTCTACTCCGGCATTGATGTGGGGATCTGGAGGCTGAGAAAGATCATCAAAGAGGTTTACTTGTGTCCCCCAGGTTCAGGAAGAAGGAACTCTTGGGGCCGAGAGGACCCCAGCATCAGTAGACACTTTTGGGGCCTTCTGAGTCACCTCACTCTCACCTCACTCTTGGGTCTGTGTGTTCACACCAGGGTGAGTGTGCGTGGGCGGGAGGGGTAGGTATTTGTGGAAGTCAGAAGTCCTTGAGTGATGCCATTCTTCTAGAGCCATCCACACTTTGGTTTGTTGTTTGGCTTGGGTGGTGGGGTCTCTCTCTCCCTCTCCCTCTCTCTCCTCCTCCTCCTCCTCCCCCTCCCTCTGTGTGTGTGTGTGTGTGTGGGAGAAGAGAGGATTAGATCCCCTGGAGCTGGAGTCACAGGCAGTTGTGAGCCACCAGATGTGGGTGCTGGGAACTGAACTCGGTTCCTCTGTAAGAGCAGCAAGCCCTCCTGACCACGGAGCTATCTATCCAGTCACCGCCTTGTTTGGGGAAGCAGGGTCTCTCGTCGGCTTCAGGCTAGCTGACGAGGCTAGGTTAACTGGACAATGAGCCCCAGATATCCATCTGTCTCTGCCTTCCCAGCACTGGGGTTACAATCACGTGCTACATCCTCACCCCACCCCCTCCCTGGGATCATACGCAGGTCTTTTTTATTTTGCTTTGGTAGCAAGTACTTTGACTAAACCATCTCTCCTCCCCTGGTCTCCTCCCCTCTGCTAACTGCAAACAGGCTGGATAAAATCCCCTCCTCCCTAGCTTCTGCATGAAAGACGTTCGATGATCCACTCTCTTTTCCCCTTGATAAAAGAAAACAAACACAAGACAGCAACTCCTGGCGTTTCTGGGCCAGCTCTCTCAGCAGCGGGAACCCTGGACCTTGGCCTCTGTTTTGAGTGCAGATTCAGCATCCACATGCTTAGTTTGCAGCAGGAATGAACTGCCCCACTACCTAAGACTGACCCCAAAATCATCCCCTGTGCCCTGTGTGGGGCCATAGCCTAGAGGCTCCCATTTCTGCCTCTGGTCATTTGTCCTGGGCCACTCTGGCTTGTTTGATCGAAAGAGTGAGAAGCTTGTGTTGGCCTGTGACTGTAGGCGCTCTAGGTCTCCTGGGTTTACTCGGGTCTGACCCTAGACCCAGCTCGAGTTGACCTGTTGTGATGGTTTGGATATGCTGGGCCCAGAGAGTGGCACTATTAGGAGGAGTGGCCTTGTAGGAGTAGGTGTGGCCTTTTGGAGGAAGGGTGTTACTGTGGAGGGTGGGCCTTGAGACCCTCTTCCTAGCTGCCTAAAAACAGTAATCCCCTGGCTACCTTTGGATGAAGATGTAGAACTCTCAGCTCCTCCAGCGCTAAGCGGGCATGCTTCCTGTCTGGATGATTAAAAATGGCTGATAATGGACTGAACCTCAGAACCCGTAAGCCAGCCCCAATTAAATGTTGTCCTTAAAACCCTAACTAAGACACCTGTAATCTCCAAGACCCCTCCCCTACCTGTTCCTTGCCCCCACAAGACCAGCACTAGATCCATTCTCTTTCCTTTTCTAAAAGTACCCTCCCCACCCCCACCCCCACACACTCGATGATGTCTCGTTTTCTGGCTCATTTGCCAAATGGGAGAGCAAACAGAGCTGATAAACCAACCTCTCCAGCACCTAGTGACTCAGGTGCTCACCCCTCCCCAGCCAGCTGCTCCCAAGGAAGGAGGTGGGTGGCTCCTCAGAGGGCAGAATCCCAGAATTAAGTTTAAACAGGGCAGTTCCCGGCTGGGGAAAAACCTACGGTGTCAATATTGAGAATGGGATGCTGGAGACAAGACCTGGAGACTGATGTGGCTGTGGTCTATCCCAGGGCTGAGGCCCAGATCTTGTGGGACAGACCTAAGGCTAAGAATGTGTATCTCAGGGGCAAGCCCCATTCAGTCAAGGGCTTGGAGGTCTCTTTTTGTACCCGTTAGCTTTCTCGTCAGTGTGGCAGAAGGGTGAACGGAAATTTTATTTTGGCTCATGGTTGTAGAGGGCTCAGCTTCGATGCTTGGCTCCAGGTGCTGGGGTAAAACATGGAGGTGACAGAAGTGTATGCCAAAGTGGGGTATCCATTTCATGGCAAACCAGGAAGTGGAGGAGAGGAGACAAGGGGAAGGAGAGACAAAGTCTGGGGACCAGAACTAACCCTCAAATGTATGCTTCCACCCTCCTTTCAAAACCTCCCAAGGTATTACCACCAGTGTGTGTGTGTGTGTGTGTGTGTGTGTGTGTGTGTTGTGCTCAAGTGGATTTTGTATTCAAACAAAAGCACTTCTCCCTGCCCACTGAGGGATTTTTCAATATGGTGGCCAATGGTGTTTCTTAAGCCAAGCTTCTAAAGATCGTGCCTTTGAAAGACTGGACTGAAGGTGAGTATTACCAGTATTGGGAATGACTGTGGTAAGGTCAGAGGTTTGAGTGGGCCAAGGAGAGAGCCAATGCCCATCACACAAACTGTGTGTGTGTTGTTGTAAAAATATAAAAAATAAAAAAAGTATAGTGGCCTTTTACCTTGCTAGGTCCAGCACTGCGGTGCCCCTAGATACCTTGGTGGAAACACATCCCAACTCCTCGGCGGCCCAGTGTCTCCTGCCGCCACACACTTTCCTACACTCAAACCCTCACATAAAAGAACACGCAACACAATAACCGTTGACCCAATTGGTAAGATATAATTGCCCACTTAAACATACAAAGCCCGGTACCATCCATCCTTTGAGAACATTAATAACAACCTGTAAATAGACAGAGCGAGATCTTTACATCATCCTCCATGTCCTGCCCTGGCTTCTCCACTTCTCTCCCTCCAGTCTCCCTTCCTTTTCGTTTCAGTCTCCTCCTCTTCCTTCAAACTTCTCTCCCACCCATCCTTCCTTCTCCTCCAACGACAGGCCTCCTTCTATCCTGTACCTTCCCCTCACCTGTATTTTAGAAATTCAATGGTGAAGTCACCTGATTCCTGAGTAGGTGACAGGGCAGCTGTCCTTGGGGCAGTGGAATTAGCATCAAAATACAGATAACTCCAGGGCAAACCACAACGTGTGTGTGTGTGTGTGTGTGTGTGTGTGTGTGTGTGTGTGTGTGTGTGTGTGTTTGTGTGTTGGGGTGGGTAGGGTGAGATTAGCAAACTGTACTCACGCTTTGTAAGGTGACAGTATTGTGGTTCTGTGTGGACATACCTCACAACCCCAGGGTGCTGTACCGATGTGACACCTGGCATGAGTTGGTTCTCTCCATCTACCACAGGGGTCCTTGGGGATTGAACTCAGGTCACCAAGCTTGGTGGCAGGTGCCTTTACCTGCTGATCTTTCTTGCCTGTATGTCCCCAGCGCTGGTATTACTGGTGTGCACTGTTGGTCGTCTTAATGATAGTTGGATATCCGCCTCTTTGGCCAGAACCTCTTCTGATGACATACCCACAACCCATAGCTCTGACCTGTAGGAAAAGACCATTCTCTCCATCTCCCTATCAGGAACACTCCAGCTCACCTGAGTATCCACTGGGGCCTTACACAGAAGAAGCGGCGAGTAAAACCCAATCAGCTCATCCAGACGATGATGCTCACAGCCGACATTACTAAAGAACAAAGTTTCATTCAGCCTCCCCGCTCGCCCTGTTGCTTAGGGGCAAGGCTCTGCTTAAAATGTTGGAAGCCAACGCACAGAGGTGGGGCGTGAACATGTAACCCCACTGAGAGAGGGAGCGAAGCGGAAGTGTAAGGGTTCTTTGGAGAATCAGTTGTGTCGGATGGCGCTTTGCTGGGGCAAACACGTGAGGGAGCGTTTCCCTGAAGCAGGCACAGGTGAAAGGATGTTCTGCTAAAGCAAGCCTGTGAAAGGACCCGTGATGAAGGATTCTTCCCTAACCACATGCATGTATCGGAGAGGGAGAGGGAGAGGGAGGGGGAGGGGGAGGGGGAGGGGGGAGGGGGAGGGGAGGGGGAGGGGGAGGGGGGAGGGGGAGGGGGAGGGGGAGAGAGAGAACTTCTGATGGTTCTTGATGGTTCTGATGGAGAACTTCCGGCTGCTTCCTGCTGCTTCTGCAGACTCGGTCCGATTGGCTGAGTGATGTCAGCTGATGCAGACTCCACCTGGAGTTTTGCTAAGACGGGCTGACGAGCTGAGAGGTGAGCCCCGTGGAAGACACGTGATGTTTGGAGAGAGAATAAATAGGGGGAGGCGAAAGCACTTAAGAACCATTATTAGAATTGGGGTTGAAAAAAAAAGTTAAGCTTATAAGGAGAGTCTGGTACGAGTTTTTCGTTCGGTTTGTTTTAACGGCGTGCCTCCCGGTAGGCTGACCACTCTCTCAAGAGGCCCGGGTCTCAAGAGTAGCGGAGCAACGGATGCTGGGCTGGATGGGAAAAAAGAAGAAAAACTGAGAGGTAAAAGAAGAAATCTCCAAGTTGGAAGGGAAGGGATGGGGCTGAGAGGGGGGGGGGAAGAGTTGAGGAGAGTGACCATGTTCGGAGGACATCATATTAACAAATTCTCGAGGATTAAGAACTTTTTTGGTGTTGGAAGAACAGAGCCTCCATTTCCATGCTTCCCTTACTCTTTGTCCCAGAGGCGAATCAACCCTGCGTGTGCGCACATGTGCCTGTATGTAGTGCATGCATGTAGGTCAAAGGTCAACCTTGGATGTCTTTTAAACACTTTTTTTTATTTTTTTTATTTTATTTTTTTTTTCCGGAGCTGGGGACCGAACCCAGGGCCTTGCGCTTCCCAGGCAAGCGCTCTACCACTGAGCTAAATCCCCAACCCTAACACTTTAAAAAAAAAAAAGTATGTATGTATGTCATTGTGTGAGTGCCAGATGAGGTCAAAGGTCAAAGGTCCATTGGCGCCAGGGTCACAGACCGTTGCGAGTTGCTCGTGGTGGGTGCTAGGAAACTCAAATGCCCTATAAGAACAACACGTGCTCTAAACCACCGCCGAGCCATCTCTCTAGCCCCAACCTTAGATGTCTTAACCTCAGGCGCGACGTCCATCTTGCTTTTGGCAACGTGGTCTCTCTTTGTCCCGGAGCTCACTGAGTCACGGAGGCTGGCTGAGCAGCGAGCCCCGGGGACCCTCTTGTGTCTGCCTCCCCAGGGCTGGGATCACAAGTGTGTGCCATCACCGCCCTCCGCTCTCCATGGGGACGCTGGAGAAAAAGTTCCAGTCTTTGTGCTCGCGTGAAAGACGTGTCTAGCGACCTCACACACACTCAAGGCCTTTCTGTCCAGCTGTGGTCTCTCAAAGGCGCTGGGTGGCAGCCAAATTACTTATTATTTATAATATTATTATTAACTTATTCATCTGTTTCACTGCCTACCACCAGTCCTGACGTGGTTTAAATTTTGCTTCTTTGCCTACACCCCCTCCCCAAAGAATACTCTGATTTCATTAATTCTCCTTTCTACAGACTCCCCACCCCACCCCCACCCCCACCCCACCCCCCAGTCTTCCCAAAGAAAAAGGCAGACCTTCCTTCCCTTCTTTGTTTCTATAGCTCCTCATCTTTGGGACATCGGTCCCTTCCTGGTTTACGGGCTATCTCATGGGCAGAGCTAGTGTTCTCTGCTCTGATAAGCATCTGAGATCTTGGTCCCTCCTGCATCCCTCCTAGGGGTTGGCACAGAGGTTAGAGTGTACGAAAGGCACACAGCATCCCCGGGCTTGGTGGCGGAGAATTGGAGCGGACCTCGAGAGGTGATCAATGTCTTCAGAGCCTGCAGGCGGAAAGATGAGTGGCCAAGCTCCCCAGATCACGTCCATAAACATCTTTTGACAGAATAGGCTAACTTCAAAGCCTGGCAGTTTTAGATTATATTTGCATTGGAGGCTTTTAAAGTAGCAAAACTTTAGATTTATGCCTTCGCGAACAGATGTGGAAAGGAAAATCAATTCCTCGTAGGATTGGCTTATTTGTTTTTTATCTCAGTACTAAATATTATGCAGCGAGTGACAAATTAATACATAAATTGACCTGGAGACATCTATGTACTGGATGGGTGATCAGAATGGAGCTAGCCACTCTAGCCGCTCCAGAGTCGGGTAGAACGGATGTTTGCCTGTCAATCAGGTTCCCCAGCAAGACTGGCGGGAAGACAGCTTGAGTTGGGGGTGGGGGATGCTCACAGGCTTCAAGGGGGGACAGGTGGCATGATGCAGGCTGGCAGTGCCACCTTACGACACTGGCGTCGAAGGTGTGATTCAAACGTGACCCACACAAGGATGGGCAGCGTCCATTTGCTCCCCACCTGTGTCCTTCCCTTGTCCTCCAGGCTGAGTGGAACAGAGAAGGGGGATCCTGGTGACACAGTGGTGCTGGCACAGGTCGTCTGTGGGACCCCTAGGACTGAGTAATGTGAGCAAAGAGAAATGTGACTTCTGGGGGTCAGTCCTTGCCACCCGTAGCACCAGGGCAGAGCATAGACAGACCTGAGAAGCAGGAGGAAAATGCACCCGCTCATCCCTGGGACAGATACTCCACTGCCCAGGAGCCTCCCAGCCTAGGAGGGACCCAAGGGAGATGTGGGATTTGAGAGTCACCAGGGAATGTCCCAGCCGGTTCCTGCTGCCAGTTGGGGCCAGCTTTCAGAGAAAGCAGACGAAGCAGAAAGAGCAAGGCAGTTTTCTAGAAAAAAAAAATTCCATAAATGTGGAAAAAACCGAAAGTGACTGTTTGTCCCAAGAGAGGGCACATCGAAGAGAGGAAGCTTTTGATATAGTCTAGCTAAATGCCAAACAGCCGGTCCGGCTCTGGAGAGAAAGAGAGAGAGAAAGAGGAGAGAGAAAGAGGAGAGATAAAGCAGGAGGGGGGGTGACAGAGTATTTTCTATTTGTCTGGCAACCTCTCTTTGGGTTTTTATCATGACAGGACACGGATGTCCTTTAAAGCTCACAATGGAAGAGGGACAATGGAAAGGAGGCAGTTTGCATAATCAGGAAGGCAAGCATAGAAGCCAGAAACAGGAACTGAACGCCCTTATCCTCCAGACGCCCCGGGTGAAATCCCCCAGTCACATTTAAGAGGCTGGGGTTCCTTCCAGGTGACAGAATTGCCCCTATGTGTGGGGAATGGAAGAGAGCCCCCAACACACTCGTAAACACCACCTCGAGGAAGCTGTGAAGATACCAGGCAATTGGAGCCTGAGCATCGAGTGCCCGGGACTGGGTCAGATAAAGAATTCTGTCTGGAAATGGGAGAGGTGACTTGTTGGTCGGTCGCACCTTGAGTGAGGGTGGCAGGTGGGAGCTGAGGCAGGTACTTGCCGCACAAGGAAACTTATTCAGTTAGAACTGTTTATAATGAAACACCTGTAACAGTCGATTCCCTGGACCCATGGCAACCCGTAACCCCAGGGAAGGTGAGCAGGCCTTAGGGGGATGGGGGAAGGGACAGACAGCAATACCTATAAGGTTCTCCTTCCCTGGCTCATCCTGGGAGGGGTTAGGGTGATCTTTACATCCACGGCTCCTATAGGCGTTAGTACTGATTTGGGGTAAGATAGATGATTTTTATGCCTTGAGTATCACCCCCTCCCCCCCCAAAAAAGTATATTCTTCTCAGAGGTTTGTATGTAAATCAACGCTCGAGTGTTCAAAGGGTGGTCGTTCTTTGCAGTCAATGCCAGATGCAGTGGATCTGACTTTCCCCCATGTGCTCAAGGTACAAAAGTAATTTCTTCAAAGGCAAAAAAAAAAAATACAGCTCGATCCTTCAAAAATTCGTAGGGGATTTATGGCCCGGGGCGGGGTGGGGGGGCACCCAGCAATTAAGGACGGAGGATTTCAAGTCTTAGTTGCTTTTGGCCTACAGGGGGCATCTTTTCCAAACCTGTCCTCCCTGGGGAAGGTGAGTCTGTTCACCTGGTCTCTCACAGGTGAGAGAGCCTGGGCCGGGCGTCACGCAGGCTTTTTGATTAAGCTGTTTAGGTGTCTGAAGCGGGGAAATGGAGAAGGCATTGAAAACAGCCTCCTGACTGATTTAACAATCAAAGCAGGTGGGGAAAGTGGGGAGAGGGAGGGAGGGTGGCCGCCTGAGCTGACTTGTCCAACTCAGGTCCCAGGCAGTCTCCTTGACTGCAAGGATTGTTGCCGGAGGGCCATCTTCTCTGACTGACGGCCCAGTTTCTCTGACTGACGGCCCAGTTTCTCCCCAGGTCCTAGTCTGTCTCCTGTGCCTCAGAGCTTTGTCTAGGGGCCCTAAACCCACCCCGGATCCATACCTCACCCAGAGGGTGGCTACAGAACCAGAACTAAGGCAGGAAGAGAGAATGAAACTTTTGGAGTCTTTAATGGGTTGAACCTTTTGATCAAATCCAGAAACACCTCCTACATCAATGACTCAACTGTCCTGAAGAACCCCTGAGGACACACCTGCTGACGGTGGCTAATGCCACCAAGGGTCATCTTTTCAACTGAGTCTTTCTAATTAGGCTAATTATTGGAGATAAAAAAAAAACTTACCAAAAGTGTCAACACTGGGTATTTTATTACCTCCTAGGTTCAAGTTGTTAACTTACTTTAACCCGTGAGTCGCTTTTCGGCTCTTTCAAATTCAAAGTAGGCTGGTGAGGTGGCTCAGCAGTTAGGAGCGCTGGTGGTTCTTACAGACCCAGATTCAACTCCCAGCCCCGACAGGGTGGAGCACAACCGTCTGGATCTGCAGTTCCTGGGGATCCAGGCGCCCTCTTCTGGTCTCCTTGGGCACTGCACACACGGTGCGCATAAACACACATGCAGACAAAATGTAACATCATATAAATAAACTAGAAAAAAACAGATCACCACAATTCCTAATTTTTTCCACTCAGTAAGTTTTCCCTTTTGAGTTTTTACCCCTTTATCATTTGACAGATCAATTTTTCTCTTCTTTCAACAAATGTGTATTGAATTAAATGTGTTGAATTAATTAAAAGATCCCAGCCGCAGGTGTGCTACCTGCCTCAATGCTTAGCATTCCTGAAGACACGCACGCGCGCGCGTGCATGCACACACGCGCACGCACACATGCCCTTTATATTTTGATGTGCCTTAAAGAGAGCACTACCCTGGGCCACTTCCACTTCCTAACCTCTATGCAGGTAAGCCTCCCGCTGTTAATCTCGAGTTATCATTTATTAAATTCTATATTTTACCTTGACCACCCTGGACCCAGTTGGGCAGCCCTCTGGGCCACACTCTTCAGGCTCCTACATGGTGGCTATGCCTCCCTGTCCTCCACTCCTCTCAGACATTGGTGTGTCCTCTACTCACATACTCTGGGCATTGAGGATCTCCTTCATCCTCCCTGAAACGCTAAAAGTCCCGCCTCCGTCTGTCCTGCCCAGCCATTGGCTGCCAACATCTTTATTTACCAATCAGAAACAACTGGGGAGCAGGGTCCCTCAGTGTCTTACCTGACTCTCATAGCATTAGGCCAAACCCATTACAAATATATTTGATGTGCATGCATGTGTGTGTGCACATTTGTGTCTGTGAGTATAGGCACATGTGTACCACACCACAAATAGAGACCTGAGACCAAACTTGGGAACTGGTCCTCACCTTCCACTATTGAGACAAGGTCTTGAGGGATGTAGCTGTCTCTGTGTCTCCCATCTCACCAATACTACGATTTTACACACACACACACACACACACACAGTGCCAAGCTTCACCTGTGCGTCCTGGATATCCGAACTTAGGTCTTCGTGGTTGTGAGTCAAGTGCTTTATGGACGGAGCCACATTCCCATGTAAACAGCTGTGTCTTCAAGTAAATGTGTGTGTTGTATTTATATATATTGTGGGATAGTTGTGTGCATGTGCATGCACGGGTGTGCCTTCGGTATGTGTATGTGTGTCTGTGTGCGGTGTTTTGGGCATGCTAGGCAAGTACTCTGCCACTGAGACATACCTCCAGCCCTCTTCAGACGCCTCCTGTTGATCCTTCTCAACTCAGTTTGCCAGGTTTCCAAACCCTCCCTTCGCTGCAGCTTTGAGAAGAGCAGCTTGCATTGTTTCTAATTGTTTCCGTTTCCAACCGGAAACAGACCTCCTAACCAGCCCACCAACCTTGATTCCAACTGGAAAAAGAGACCTCCTAACCAGCCCACCATGAGCAGGAGGTCTGGCTGTCCTCTGGGATTCTAGCCCCTCAGACCAGTCCCTCACAGATGGTCCAGCCTTCTTCCTCACGGCCTGTCATTCAAGCTGAATTGCCTGCTCGCTGCAGATTCCTCCGTCGTCTTACTACTTTGGGGGACAGCTGATAGGCTATGCCATGCAGACGCTTCTGTAGTGTGGGGTGGGGGCCGCTTGAGAGAGTAGAGAGCAAAGCTGAAGGTTCCGGGTAGCTCCCGGGGCCTTTGGTAGCGGGACTGTGTAGTCCCACTGATGGGCGTCTCTGTCTCTGGATACTTCCTGTCTCCATTCCCTTCTCTCCGGTTCCATGACCAGGGGGCTCCTGTGTTTGGACACTTGGTCCTCGGTGGTGCTGCTACTTCGGAAGGCTGTAGATATTCAGGAGGTGCAGCCTTGCTGAAGGAAGTGAGTCCCTCGAGGTGGTTCTTGAGGTCTAGAGTGTGGCCCTTCTTCCTGCCTGGTCCCTGCTTCCTGAACTACCCACGTGTGAGCCAGTAGTCTCACCTTCCAGCCACTCCCACCGCCATGAGCCACGCCCACCACCGCGAACTAGCCCCACCCCGACACTATGAGGTCTAACAGACCGGCTCTCACCGAAGAGCTGCTTCTTGTTGGGTATTTCACCACGGCGAGAGACGACTAACGTAGCTCCCTCACACTGGGCCCTTCCTTAAAACCCTAAACCTTAAAACCTTAAAATCTGTAGCCTTGATGATATCCAGGAAAAGTGCAGGACCTAGCTCCAGTGTGAGCTTCATCCCTTGGCCGTGAATATCCCCAAATGCTTCTGTGCCCTTCAGCCTTGGTCCTGAGTCACACTGCATCCCCTTTAAACGGAGGCCCCTATTCATCTGGAGTCTCTGACTGCAGAGTGAGTGACTCACTCACAGGTCACCACCCCCAAAGATGGATGAATCTCTTTTTTTTTTTTTTTTTTTTTTTTTGGTGGTGGTGGTGGGGGCTCTATCTCTGGGTGCTCTTTTCTTTTGCCTTTATTTTTATGTAAAATCCAAAGTAAAATAACGTTTTAAATCAACGGAGACATAAACCTCGTGGCTCGCTTTGCTGACCAAAATGAGAAAACGTGGATAGATTCCAAGGAGGGTTAAAACAAACAAACCAACTTCGGCCTCTGCCCGGCTTCAGTGGGCTTAGCCACCCCGCCCTTTCTCCTCTGTTCTTTTAGGCGCTCCAGGTCTCCCTCACTCAAGTGTGGCAAATTATGTAATTAGTGAAAGAGCAACAATTTTGCTGAGAAAATGGTTATGTGTTTATGGAAGTTCAATGGTGCAAAATGTCTAAGGAAAGCCATTTGCTAAGCTAGAGAAAAGACGGGAACTGGGTCCCCCTGCCAGCTATTAGCAGAACCTAGGCCAACTGTCAACAAAACCATTTGGAGGCGCTGCCCAGGGGCCAGGTGCCCGGCTTGGCTGAGTCTCAGTGCCCATCTCTTTCTCCTCACCGTTGACTCAGAGCAAAATAATCAGCCACAGCCGAGTTCCCAGAAAACAGGTCTCGTGTGCCATTAACCCGTCTTATCAGTGACCTTTGCTAGAGTTACGGCTCCCCTGCCCCCACCCCTGTTCAAGCTATTAGAATGTTGAACCTAATTATTATTCTCTAAGTGTCTTCTTGGATATCGGGGTGGGGGGGGTTAGCGTATACATTTGACTTTGTTTTATCATCTGGCTCACATGTTGTTTCAGAAACCGTTTGGTTTGGTTTGCTATGGTTTGAGACTGCATTGTCTTTCTGGGCTCACCAGGACTGGCAGGCAGGCGCTTCTCAATTCTAGCTTCATTTCAACAGGACACTTCACCCAAGGAATGCCACCTGTTCTTTAGTGGGTGTCCTGGTCATGGAAAGTACAGAGACACGTGGACCATGGGCTTGGCTACTGTTCTAGTTAGCATTCACTGTCAATTTGACACAACATAGAGTGCCCTGACATTGAAACAAACGAACAAAAATGTCATTGAGTAACTGTGTCGAATTAGTCTATGGACATTTCTGTGAGGTCTGTCTTGAGGACTGCCCACTGCGGGTGGTGCCATTCCCCAGGCAGGTGGTCCTGACCTGTCTGAGAAAACTAGCTAAATGACTTCACAGCATGAGCCTGTGAAGAAGCCATGGAATGAGCCAGCAGGCAATGGTCATGAATGGTTTGCACTTCCAAGTTTCTACCACGACTTCCCTCAGTGGTGGTCTGTGACCTGGAAATGTAATCCAAATGAAACCTGTCTTCCCCTAAGGTGCTTTTGGCCCACAACAGAAAGGAAGCAATAGGCTTTAGGGACGTAGCAGAGGTTACGTTCTACTTCCAGGGCCTGTAGCACAGAGGAGGAACATCAGAGTTTCCTCTGAGGTTATCACCGGGTCGCCTCGCTTGGTTTCCCATCATGACTCTGACAGGGGAAGGCTAGAGGAATGGAGGCAATTTGGAATGGCTCCTCCTCCAGAATGGAAAGACTGGAGTTTGTGGAAGTAGGTGGGGCGGGTAGGGGGGGAGAGGCAAGAAGATTCCAGATGAGAAGACTGGCAGAGACACACTTCTTCACTGTCCTGGAGCAACTGGAGCATTTCAGTCGAGGACCCCATCTGTTTTGTTAAATTGACAATTTCCTTCTGCAGGAAATCAGGGTTCATACTGAGTTTCAGACTAACTACTGAGTAAGAAATAGCGTCACTTTCTAAAGACTCTGCCTCTTAAGACGTTCAGCACGTAACCTAATTTTGTTTGATGGAGTTTGTTTTGCTCTTTCCATTTTCTACCTAGACGTGCACTTCATTATTTCCCATAGAATCAGGCTCGTGTGGGAGAACCAGGGAGCCAGAGCTCTGTGAGCCTCAATGTTACAAAAAAATGAAATATTAAATAAAATTACAGGATTGACTGTCCCAGTGGGTTCTCTTGACACCTCCTTGGTATGAACACATGAGACACACACACACGCAAGCACACACATACATACACATATCACACATGTACATACACACTTATCTACACACACATACACACATCACACACATTTCACATACACACACATATATATATATACATCCTTACACATATCACACAAACACATATACACACATCTCACACAGATATATGCATACACACATCACACATATCACATACACACACATATATATACATCCTTACACATATCACACACCCACACATATACACACATCACACACAGAGATACATGCATACATACACATATTGTACATGTACATACATACACTTTTATCTACACTCACACATATCACATGCACACACACACATATATACATCCTTACACATATCACACACCACACACATATACACACACACATACATATACACATACAACACACTCACAAACTCAAAAGGGTAATATCTGAACAGACCTAGATATGGGAAGATTATTTATTGGGAAAGATTTTCTTTTATAAGAATTTATTTTTGATAATATACTTATTTGTATATTTTAATTACATTTGTGTGTGTATCTGTGTGGGGATGTGCATGAGCATGCCCCACAGTGCATATGTGCAGATCAGAGTACAACTTGTGGTTTTCTCCTTCTCTGTGTGGGTCCCAGGGTATCCAACTATGTTTTTTCTTAATATTTTATTTATTTGTTAATATATTATGAGTACACTGTAGTGTGTCTTCAGACACACCAGAAGAGGGCATCAGATCTCATTTCAGATGGTTGTGAGCCACCATGTGGTTGCTGGGATTTGAACTCAGGACCTCGGGAAGAGCTGTCAGTGCTCTTAACCACTGAGCCATCTCTCCAGCCCCCCAACTATGTTGTTAAGCTTGATGACAAGGGCTTTGCCCACTGAGACATCTTGCCAGCCCATGAATGGTTTTCATTGGAGGGGAAAAAATGTTATCTGCTGGGGTCCTTTTAGGATGGAGCCGATCAAAACCCCGTTTCCCATATTTAAAATGCAAGCATTGTAACATGAAGACAGGGGCTTATCTTTCAGAAAGTAATTACAGCACAATGTGAGTTCTTGGAATCAGAAGCGTGAATTTCGGAACGGTCCTGTGAATAGTGATATGGGAGGAAGAGACAGGCAAGCAATAGGAGAAGTGTCAACTGTTTAATTGAGGGAGAGTAATGAAGCACCTATCAGGCAGGAGACACAAGCGTGTCTGAGTCTCTCGGTGGCAAGGCTCCTTCTGTGGTGCCCACCTCAAGGAGAGATGAATTTATTTGATGTCACACAAGAGGGCCACCCCTCTCAGGATCCAGTGATCTGGGGACAGCACCGTTCGCAGGTACACCACGGTGATGAAGGTGAGGTCGGTTCGCCTGGGTTTCTTGTAGATAGGACACACGTACAGCTTCGGATCCTTGGGCGCCGTGGAGTTAATGGCATAGATATGCAGAACCGGAAGCTGCATGAAGAGAACCTTCGGGGTGGATTCTGTGAGCTTCCCGTTCCGCCTGTCCCAGGATGCTCCATCCATATACAGCCCATAAATATACACGCCTTCCTGGAGGACCAAGCGACAGAGAAGGAAAGGTGCTGAAAACTAGGCACCCATTATGTAATGAGGGCTGTCAGTTCAGAAAGAAAACACATGCCAGTCTTAAAGCGCTAGCTGATAAGAAGTCACCACTGGGCCAATCGAGTTCACCAAAACACTAGGCCATGACTCCCCTGGGACACAGAGTGAATCTAGCTGCACCGTGGAAGTGCTCTGCCATGAGTTTTTGGAATGTGGAGTAGTCCACCTGGGAAACAGGAAGGCCAAGTCACCTCTGCAGGTAGTTGTAAATTACTTGGAGCTGTTGTCAATGGGACCTTGGGTGGAGTCAATCACGCTAATCCTAGGCTCTGCTCCACCTCTTTCGCGGGATGAAACTGGAGAAGCGCGCCCCCAGAGGCCTGGAGTGGTACAGCAAGGTAGACATGAGAAAGGAGCAGAGAGTTGGCCCTGCATCGAGTATGGTGATTTTTTTTCTCCAAACGAACTTGCCTTCCTCATGGGCCTCACCTTTAAGTCGAAGAAGCAAGACCCCTGAGAAAAGGTGACAGTTTGAAATTTGTTAGTGGAGTTGCCTGGTTCTGAGGGTAAATGCAGTGACTTGGGAGGTCATGAGGACTTTCAGTCACAGGAGCAGACTGTGGAAGAAGGGACAGGGTTGAAGAGGTCCCTGAAGAGCTGGGGCAGTATATGGAAAGGAGGAGGAGGAAGCCTAAGCAACTCCACAGAGATGGACAGGCTGGGCAGAGACAATACTTTACTTCTTTGACAGAGGGTGCCAAGGTAGTAAAATGAGGTATCACTTGACCATGGAAGATGAGTGTGCTGGGCTGAAGTGTCTGAACCTCTATCTTGTTGGCACAGGGGAGCCACAGAACATGTATTCATTAAGACGAGAAAGGGTTGGAGAGAATCATGCAAGCTCATAAAGTATATTTATGTAGAAGATGGTGACCGTTTGTCTATTTCTAATGAAGATGGGGCCTGGGGAGGTAAATGTAGATGGTGATAAAGGGCAGGGAGATTAGCTGGAAAAAGTTTCTAGGGCTCTCTCATGTGTGCTAACTGCTGCATGAGGATCATATATTTTGAACCATAAACTGGGGAACGTCACACTGAGATCCTGGGCAGTCCCGGAGCGTCAGGACACAGGAGCTCCCATCATTAACTTAGTGGTTGACAATTATGTACAGAACAAGGTGACACCAGGAAACATCCTACAGCTGTGACCTCTTCTATAGTCCTTGAAATTTAAGGGCCTCAAGAGTCACATTGAGAAGACACAGCAGGTAGGACGATGTCACCTGGACTGGCTGGTCTTGTGTCGAGTCAACACAAGCAAGAGTCATCAGAGAGGAAGGAGCCTCAGTTGAGGAAATGCCTCCATGAGATCCAGCTCTAAGAATTTTCTCAATTAGTGATCAAGGGGGGGAAGGCCCCACCCAGTAGTGGGTAATGCCATCCTTGAGCTGGTAGTCCTGGGTTCTACAATAGAAAAAGGCTGAGCAAGCCACAAGGAGCAAGTCAGTAAGCAGCACCCCACCAATGCCTCTGCATCAGCTCCTGCCTCCCGGTTCCTGCCCTATGTGAGTTCCTGTCCTGACTTCCTTCAGTAATGAACAGCAATGTGGAAGTGTAAGCTGAATTAACCCTTTCCTCCCCAACTTGCTTCTTGGCCATGGTGTTTTGTTGCAGCGACTCTGAGACAAACCCGGCATCCCAGATGCAACTGTTCATGATTTGTTTAGATATGAACACACCGGGTCTGGAAAGGCCCTAGATCCAATGTGGCTGGTGTGTGTGTGTGTGTGTGTGTGTGTGTGTGTGTGTGTGTATGTGTGTATGTGTGTGTGTGTATGTGTGTATGTGCATGCACACTGGTATAAGCGTGTGTGTGTGTTTGCACATGTGTGTGTATGTGTATGTCTATGTGTGTTTACATGTGTGTTTCTGTGTGTGTGTGTTTGTATGTGTGTGTCTATGTGTGTTTGCATGTGTGTGTATGTGCGTGCACACTGGTATAAGCGTGTGTGTGTTTGCACATGTGTGTGTATGTGTATGTCTATGTGTGTTTACATGTGTGTTACTGTGTGTGTGTGTGTGTGTGTGTGTGTGTAGGGGCAGGTCATGCTGAGAGACACAAAGTAGTATAAAAGTTCTGACAATTGTCGTAGGCACTGGGATAAACCAACCAATCTTGCCACTGGCTGCCAGTAGGCATCTGAAGCCAGGAGAGAGTCACAGTGTAAGGTTGTCTCTCATAGCTCCCTTCTGGAGGAAACCAACACTGCCAGTCATTGATTTATTTTATTCTGTTTTGAGACAGGGTCTCACGTATCCCAGGCTGACCTTAAACTACCGATCCTCCTGCTTCTGTCTCCCAGGTGTTGAGATTACAGGTGTGTGGTACAACATCCAGCTTACGTGGCTCTGGGGATCGAACCCGGGACTCTACGCTTGCTAAGCCAGCTCTCTATGCAGTGCTTTTGGACTTCAGGACTCCTTAACTGTGAGGGAACGCACTCCAAGCGTTTACTAACCCAGGCTGTGGTATTCCAGGCAATAAGTATGGATGAGGGTTCCAGGAAGCTAGGTGGGAGCTGCAAGAACCACCTAGAAGATGCTGGAACCTTAACAGAGGTTCAGATGTAACAGAGACACCTTAAATTACCTTAAAGAGGGGCTGGAAGAAACACACAGCGTTGGGGTGTGGGATGTGGGCAAAGAGACATAGCCTTGGACAGAAGATCCCCAGTTACAACACGGCAGAAAACTGTCCAGAGCTCAGAAAATCATGTGTTCAAGTCTCCTCGGTGTTGAGGGAATGGACCACAGAAAGGGAGAAAGAAGGACTAAGTTTGTTGAGCTGCTCTGTCACATCTGACACCAAGCTTCCGTGATGGCGTTTACACCCTTGTGACTTCCCGTGGAGAGGTTGAACTGGCACATAGTTCTCAAATCACTGAAGAACTTGCCCGCATCTGGGTCGAAGCTTTGGGCCTGCTATCTCCACAGTGTGTCAGACTCCCGACATATCCGGAGGGATGGTACGGGGTAGGAACTGAGCTCCCAACAGTTCAGTGGATTTCCACGGCCCTCAGCTGCTACAGGGGAACCCGTGAGCTCCGGGTAGGAGCTGGAGACCCACAGAGATCCTTCTAAGCAAACATGTACATAACTTGTACTTAATAAAAAACATGTCACCTGTGGAGTCCCTGGGTCCATTACCCCTTGTCATTAACTGCCCAGATGGGGGAGGCTTTAGCCTTGAGGTTGTCTAGTTACAACAGAGAGAAAAAGCTTGCTGAAAAGCAAGTAGGCTTCACAGACCGAGCCAAGGTCAGTTCTTAATTTTTGTTTTGTTTTGTTTCTGTGTCACTGGGGACTGACCCCAGGTCCTTGCCCACCAGGCAAGTGTTTGCCTGTTTACTGCACTTACATCCCTGGCCCTCAAGGACAATTTTGAGCTGAACTCGGATTTTCACCCTTAGTCCTGCCCACAGCACCTACCACCGGGGGCGTTATGATCTCTTCCTTGGTCTGTCGTAGGACTTCATTGTGGATGGTCACGGAGTCCAGCGCCCAGCCTTTGTGAGCTCGGGTTACTTCTTGCCTCATTGCTGTGAGGAAACCTAGAGAGAGAGAGAGAGAGAGAGAGAGAGAGAGAGAGAGAGAGAGAGAGAGAGACTGACTGACTGACTGAGACTCAATGAAGCCCACTCCAGAGGAAGTAACACTGAGGGCATCTTGACAGTGTCTAAATTGCCTGCCCATCCTGGGAGGAGCTGAGACAGAACTCCAGAGCAAGGGGCATTTCTTACTTGGGATTTGTTTCCATGGGGACAGTGAAAGGAGAGGGACCTTGGTTTGGACGTCCCCTGGAACTCCTAAGTCTTTTTTTTTTTTTCTTTTTCTTTTTTTCGGAGCTGGGGATGGAACCCAGGGCCTTGCGTTCGCTAGGCAAGCGTTCTACCACTGAGCTAAATCCCCAACCCCCAAAAAACTCCTAAGTCTTTTTAAGGGTTCCAGCCCAGCCCTTAGGCTCATGGTCTCTATTGGAAAACACAATATCCAACGTGTGACCGGAATAGTAAAATATTCTGAGAAACAGCCTTCCAATTAAACTTGAATGAAACCATTATGAAACTTCTATTTGCCATGATGGGACAATTTCATTTAGTCTAAGGAAATAAGGCATAAACAGCATAATAGGGACCTGACTTTCAATTTGATCAAACAAGGCAATCGCACTGGAAACGGGGGGGGGGGGGGTAATCTTTTAATGTGCATAACACGGTTATTTTAGGATAATGCTCGGCTCCGTATCTGTGGCCTTTCTCTAAACTTAATATTTGGGAACCATGCCATTCAGTCCAATAAGAGAAGTGTTTTCTGGAGGGTGGCATTCAACGTTAGGGGGATAAAAATATTCTAATTCTAAAAGCCGACTGGCAAACTGTGAAAGCCACCCCTGATCGGCCCCGTTGTATTTCAGTTTTCACGTAAATGGTGGAGTAATCGTGAGACTCTCTGTTTGAAACAGGGAACATGTACGACCTCAGTGCTCTTTCAGGACTGCTTGCATTTTGGTAATTTTATATGTGAATGTCATGTGTTCACATCACTTCCATCTCCAGGTCCCTGTGGGGACCTCTGAGGACCATAGAGGGGAGGTCGCAAGGCGTCCTTAACATACAGGGTTAATCTCCCTGGGAGTCGAAGCAAAACAGTGGTCCCCCAGCCTGGCTGTACTGAGGGACTCCAGTTCATGGAAAGGACCTCATTCTTTCATTCATTCATCAACTCTCTTGAGAGTGGCACAGTTCAGGGTGGCACAAAGTAGAGGAGGCCACTCAAGGGGAGTCTGTCCCTAGACCAGTGGTTCTCAACTTTCCGGATGTTGTGACCCTTTAATACAGTTCCTCCTCTTGTGGCTGCCCCCCCACCTCCCACCCCCCACCCCCATAACACTATTTTCATTGCTATTTCCTGACTTTAACTTTGCTGTTGCTATGAGTTGTAATGTTTTCTTCTGGTCTTGGGTGATCTCTGTGAAAAGGTCACTCTACTCCCCTCCAAAGGGGTCAAGACCCACAGGTTGAGAAACACTGCTCTGTGGCGGGGTGGAGCCTTAACAGGTCACAATCGAAGGTGTGAGAAAAGTTCAAGGAGGCCTAACTGGAAAGAGGAAGTTAACAGCAGCTCATATATTTATATGGACTGTTTTTAATTATGGGTATGCACAACACGGGATGAGGGGTATGGAGGGAAGACGGGGGACGTCAGACCATACCAGAGTACAAGCAACTGTCAGCTGGCCAACACGGGTGTTGGAGACCAAACTCAGATCTTCTGTAAGAGCAGTATGCATTCTCAACAGTTGGGCCATCTCTCCAGCCCCTGGTTGCAAACTCTGAAAGATGTGTGAGGATTTGCGGAAAAGGGGACAAGACCAGCTCGAGCAATGGCATGTGTGAAGGCAGAGGCAGAGTCTGGGTTAGAGGAGGATCCGATGATTCCAGATGATTCTGGTACAAAGACAGAGGCATGGTTTCTCAGGTCTGAGTTCACACTGCCTCATTTTAAATGGCTTCGTATTATATGTATGTGCATGTCTGTGCACATGGCTGTCATGTACTCGTATGGAACTCCGTGTGCATGTGTGTGCACATGCCTGCCATGTATGGGAGTTGGCCTGCACATAAGTCTATAATACTGTGTGCATGCAGTGACCATGGAGGCCAGAAGAGAACATCAGACCCCCTGGAACTAGTGCTACCGATGGGTGAAAGCCACTAAAGTGGGTGCTGGGAATTGAACCTGGGTCCTCTGGAAGAGCAGCCAGTGTACTTAACCACTGAGACCTCTTTGGCTCCTCTCTTTCATATTAAACACTGGACAGCTCCCACACTTGAATAACAAAACATCTCATGTGTTTGCAGGTCAGATTATATAAAATATGTATGTTATATACATGACTGAGTAACATAATATGTAATTATACATTATTCATATACATTATATATAGATTACATATATATTTATTTATTTATATGAGTAAAACACCAAAACCCAATACACCCTTCTCATCAGTCCACGATAATGTCATTTTTGGATTTATTGATTTATATGAGTGTTTGCATGTTTCTGTGTGTGTCATGCATGTGTCCTGGCATCCACAGAGGTCAGATCATTACATCAGACCCCCTGGAACTGTATTTATGGATGGTGATGTGGGTACTAGGAGTCTAACCCAGGTCCCTTGCAAGAGCAGCCAGTGACTGTAACTGCCAAGTTCTCTCTCCTGGCAAAAATGCCATTTTCATAATTCAACACACAGTGTTCACCCATGTGTCTGTTAGACACTGCACACCTAACTTGGGTGCCTGAAGTTGAATTTTAAAATTCACCTCTGACATCATGACGCTACGAGGTCATAGTGTCCAAGTCACTAATCCTATTCTTAACCTCTCTGATGTCTTCTCCCTAGAACATCTTGAGTCGTGACTAGGTGCAAATTGGTCTCACCCAGTATGGCTTTCAGGGCCAGCCAGGCCAGAGGTATCCAAACACAAAAGGAAGCTGGGTTTACCCACCACTCCCACTCCCACTCCCACCCTCATACCCTTTTAATATCTTTTTTTCTGCTCCTAAGGTTTTAGTCATTATCAGGGAGTTCTGCAAAAGTCCGGTGCAATTAAGAGATACTATTTCCCGTCTTTACTAGGGAGCATGCATTACGTCGTCCAGACCCCAACGGTAGATTTCCTGCGCTTGGGGGCACTCTTTGAATGCCAGAAGGTGGAATCTAGAACACGAGACCGTTCTGCTACTCTAAGAAAGGCAGTGTTGGGATCTAGAGCAAGGGCCAGCAGTGGTTCCTGAGCCCTCGCTACTCAGAGTGCACGGGGGAGAGAGGACGTGTGCATTTTCGAATCTGCCTGTCCACAATGTGTCTCTTTATTCTCCTGGCTATTTGAGATAGAGTCTCATGGTCCCAAGCCAGCCTCGGGTGTCACCTGAGGCCGAGAGCGACCCTCCTTGAGCTTCCAAACCTTCCGTTTCTTCCTCTAAGTCCATTTATTTTATGTAGTATCAAGAATCCCACCCAGGACTCTGTGCGTGGTTATGTAAGTACTCTGCCAAGTAAGCCACAACCCAGCCACTTTTCCAAGCTATGTCGCCTCCCCGCTGACTGACTTCCTATAAGGGACACGGTCCTGTCACATTCGAAATGTACCAAGTCTATTGAGGCATTAATTGCTGGACTTTTAGAGAATGAATGGCTGTCTCTCTCGGAGAGCGATGTCAAACTTAATGAAGCTACAATCTGCTCTTTCTGCTGCTTGCATAACTCCTTGAAGTCCTATTGATATAGTTTCCTTCAGAGAAGCCTGAGAAAAATCAAACACTTTTGTTTCGGCACGTATTTTGGTTATAATCGTGATTCATATGTTCCCGTGCTTAGAGGAGAAACAAAAAGTCAGTCGAGACCTCAACAGTAATAATCTTCTATTCTTCATGAGATTTAAACCACCCACATGACAAGAGGTGACTTGACTAACCACGGGGGTTACGTGTGATCTAGATGACATGTTCAAATAACTCTTCCTGTCAAGTTCATAAAGCACGATGAAGTCTTAAAACACTTGTCAAGTTCATTACTCTTAAGAAGCCCCCACTATTTATTAATCTAGAATTATACTGTGGAAAAGTCGGCTCCCAAGCGACGCTTGCTGTGTTTTAATTCCTATAAGGGGAGCAATCTAACCCCGAAGCAAGCTGATTTCTGCCGCCTGACTCGTGCAATCAGCTGGCCCACAGAGAGCCGTGGTGTGTTGTAAGTGGCGCTCCCTGCAGGGTCCTAGAAAAGCTGGAGGCGGTGGCTGATCAGGAAGGCTGAGCTTCTCGGCTTTACAAAGAGCTGGTTAGCATTCTGTAATGACGGCCCCGTGTCTGTGGGGTGTGTGTGTGTGTGTGTGTGTGTGTGTGTCAGAGAGAGACAGAGAGACAGAGACAGAGACACAGAAAGAAAATGTGAGAGAGAAAATGTGTGTGTGTGTGTGTGTGAGAGAGAGAGAGAGAGAGAGAGAGAATGAATATGAGTATATGTGTGAGGCTGTGTGTGAGGCTATGTTCATGTTCATGTTGTGCCTGTTTGCCAGACTTCAACATCAGTGATCTCCCACTGTGTGTGTGTGTGAGAGAGAAGACAGAGACAGAGATACAGAGACAGAGAGAGAGACAGAAACACAGAGAGAATGTGAGAGAGAATGTGTGTGTGTGTGTGTGTGTGTTATGTGAGAGAGACTATGTCTGTGTTGTGCCTGTTTGCCAGACTTCAACATCAGTGACCTTCCGCCTCAGATGTGTGATGCATGATGCATCTAGGTTTCTTTATTTATTCATTTACCTATTTGCTTTGGAAGCAGGGCCTCTCCCTGAGTGAAGAGCTTGCCAATCCAACTAGAAAGGCTGGCCAATGAGTGCTGGGGTCATAGATGTGTGCCATTGTATCTGACTTTTACGTAGGTGCTAGGGATCCGAGTTCAGGTCCTTACCAACATAGCATCTCCCCAGGACCCCAGGTGGCCTTTTTTTAATTCAATAAATGAGGCAGTCCTCCTCTAATGGGCCTTGGTCTGCACGGTTATTTCCTGTCTAAACAGCTACCACACCTCCCAGCAGCACCTAAGGGGATTAGGAGAGGTGATGTCTCCGCCATGAGTTTATGGTAGGTAGGTTTTTCCCCTAAATGAGAAGCAAATGGGGTTCATTAAATAAAAAGACAGAAAGCGTTAGACAGCAATGAGGTTGGTCAGCCGAGCTGAACGGGCACACACTGGGCACCTTTTAGAGGTACTTGGTAGATGCTGTGGGGTGGGTGTGGGGAACGGACAGGGCAGCTTGGGCCAGAGCCACGAAGTCTGAACTGCTGGAGGAAGAATTCACAGTGCATGTATGTCTCTGTGCATGTATGCATATGTGTCTGTGTGTATGCATGCATGTGTGTGTGTGCATGCACGGGCACATATTTGGAAACTAGAGACTGAAGTCACATGTCTTCTGCAATCATACTCTGACCTTACTTTTCCAGACAAGGATTCACTGAACCTGGAGCTCACTAATTCGGCTAGACCGGCTAACGTTAAGTTTCAAGGTCCCGTCTGTCTCTCCCGCCACAGCACTGAGATTCCAGGTGCATGCAGCCACATTCTAGTTTCATTTTGTTTCTGTTATTTATTTTTTCTACAGGTCCTGAGGATCTGAACTCAGGTCCTCCTGCTTCCCTGGCAAGCACTTTACTGACTGGCCCATCTCCCCAGCCCTTTCTCTCAAATTTTAATGATCCTGGGAATCATCTGAGGAAAGGACTCTGGTTAACACAAAGGTTCTGATGCAGCAGCCACTGCGGGAGGACCACATGTCAGGTATCAGGGTTCTTGTCACGCTAGAACAGCTACGGGGGGCATTTAAGGAACTGATCATCAGAGGCTCTCAGCTTGAGAGTCTAAAGGTCTTAACCCCGGGGAGTAAGAACATGATTGGTTTTGGGTCCCGGCCATTAGTATGTATTAAAAATGTCCCAGGTGATTGCGCTGTGGGAGACAGGCCTGAGAACTGCCACTCTGTCAAAGGCTCTCGAAGGATAGGGCACTTGCCCGTCATTGACCTGCATTTGTTTTAAGAACCAGTGAACTGTCTGGACGGCTGTCAGGATGAGCTGGATCTTTGTGGGGTCTCTGGGGGAGTCACAGGGGCTCTGTGGTGTCATTCGCCCAAGTGACAGGCTCTGTCAGACCCATGGACATGAGGAAGAGCTGGCAGTAAGGATGGGACCCTCCACCCCAAGTGGCTGGCGTGCAGAAGTTTAACTCCTGACATAGTCTTCTCCTTGAGTAACTGGATTTCCCTTTACCCCCTCCAGTCTCAAACCTGCCCATCATGCCCTCCGGCGTGGTTCTATTTCCACACAAAATAGTCTCTCTACTTTATTTATTTATTTTTGCCTTTACTGGAATCAGCCCTGAACGCATAAGCACTTCCCAGTCATCCCTCCACCCGTCACGGTAACCTCTTTGCTGCCTTGACAACCACAGGCTCTGGTGACAGGTCCCCCGCTTCATCATTCCTGCCAGCTGTCCCCAGCCACTGAGCATCCTATCAACAGATGCTTTGTGAGTGCATGTGTGTGTGCATGTGTGTGCATGCGTGTCTATGTACATGTGTGTCATGTATGTGTGTGCATGCATATGTATGTGTGTGCACGCATGTGTACGTATGTGTGTGTGCATGCATGTGTATGTATGTGTGTGTGCATGCATGTGTGTGTGTGTATGTGTATGTGTGTGCATGCATGCATTTTTGTGTGTGTGATCTGTATGTGTAGACATGTTTGGGGAGTACAAATGTACTCCCTCAGTGGCTCTCTACCTTACATTTTGAAACAGGATCTCTCACCCTTGACCTTGGGATTCTGGGATTTGACCTGGGATAGTTGGCCTGCAAGTCCCGGGATGCTCCTTGTCTCAGCTTCTTGAGTCCTGCTGGGATTGTGGTTCTATGCCAAGGGAACTCAACTTCCTTTGTGGGATCTGAACTCAGGTCCGAATGGTTGTATCTTGAGCTCTTACTAAGTTATCGCCTCAGCCTCTTTGTTCCTCCCCAGTGTCCTATCCAGCAGCGTGTTCTCTCGACGTCATGGTGGCAATATTTACCGACTTTGTATGTGCAGGGGTTGGGGGGAGTCGTGAACGCTGTGGTGCCTGTGTGAGAACCAGGGAGGGCGCAGCTTGTACAAATCAGCTCTCTCCTTCCCCCGTGCAGGTTCCAGGGACCAAATGGGTCCTCGGGCTTAGTGACAGGTACTTTCCTGGTGCCACTGAGCCTCCCTGCTTGCCATGCATTTGAACCTTGCCAACTGTACCTCCTTTCTTCCCTGCCTCCTTCCTACTGCCGAGCCAGGCAAAGTCCCAAATACAGGTAAACCCAGAGGTCCCCTCTTACACAATACCTCACTGCTGGAGGATCCCGGTAAGTAGCATATGGCTGCTGTGCAGAACCTCGGTGAGTTTCAAAGCCCCCTGGTGTCCTTCTCTGTCCTCAGCCCTCTTCCCCACAAGCTTCTATCACTTTCCTGGAATTCCTGTCCCCACCATTTTTTTTTTGGTTCTTTTTTTTTTCGGAGCTGGGGACCCCACCATTTTCTTACTCCCAAGATAAGCTCGCCTGTTCCTTGAAATAGAAAACTCCCATTACCCTCTTAGCATCAAGCCTGCACAGGTATCCACTCTGAGCATCTGTCTTAGGGTTTCTATCGCTGCGACGAGACACTGGGATTAACAAAAGCAGGCTTCACTGTTCATCCCTGAAGGAAGCGGGGACAGGAACTCACGCAGGGCAGGAACCTGGAGGCAGGAGCTGACGCAGAGGCCATGGAGGGTGCTGCTTGCTGGCTTGCTTCCCCTGGCTTGCTCAGCCTGCTTTCTTAGAACCCAGGACCACCAGCCCAGGGATGGCCCCACCCACAGCAGGCTGGGCCCTCCCATGTAAATCTCTAATTTAAAAAGTACCCCACAGGCCTGCCTACAGCCCAATCTTATGGAGGCCTTTCCTCAACTGAGGTCCACTCCACTCAAATGACTTTAGCTTGTGTCAAGTTGGCTTAGAGCCATCCAGCACGGCACCTACGGTCACTCCTTCCTTGCTGTGTGTGTTACGACGGGAGAGGTGTCCAGACGGCCTTCTACTTCCTCTGCACAGCCTCTCCACTGTGACACACACACCCCACCTTTTCTAACCCCCTGGGTGGTATCCTTAGACCTCCCCACCTCTCTCCTGTGTGTGTGTGTGTGTGTGTGTGTGTGTGTGTGTGTGTGTGTGTATGTATGTATGTGTGTTTGTGTATGTATGTATATGTGTGTGTGTGTGTGTGTGTGTGTGTGTGTGTGTGTGTGTTTGTCCTTTCCTCCCTCCACCAGTATTTCAGTATTTGAATAGGCTTCTGTTACCATTAAAAGAGAAAACAAGGGTTGGGGATTTAGCTCAGTGGTAGAGCGCTTGCCTAGCAAGCTCAAGGCCCTGGGTTCGGTCCCCAGCTCCCAAAAAAAAGGAAAAAAAAAAAAAGAGAGAGAGAGAGAAGACAAATCCTTCCTTCTTACTGATATCCTCCAGTGTATTTCTTTTCTTCAAAGTCTGATTTTCTTAAGAGTACCGGCCATATCATCCCTATAAATATTCCCCCCCCCCCCTCTCTCTCTCTGCCTCTGGGCTTCTATTCCAATTATGATCTTCCCGAGAAAACTAACCAGCCAATCCCGGTCCATCTGGCTTGACCTCTGCCCCCCCAACCCCCATTACTTACAACCCCGCCTCCCCTCCTCTTTCTGGGACCCGGGTGCCCAGGCTCTCCCTTTCTCAACTTTTTGGAGGAGGGTCCATGTTTGTGTGCTCTAGAGAAGGATGCTCAAGGCGACTGCAGAATCCCAGTGAGGATGGCTTAGGGGGAGGAGTACCAGGCTGTCTGTCTGTCTGTGTGGTCAACTCAATGCCAACAGATTGATTCAGGAAGTTCTGAAAGGGCTTAGGGCTTAGGGAGTCACAGGGTGGTGGTGGCTGGTGGGGGGTGGGAGGTGGAGGCACGGGAGGGGGAGGGATTGGACTTCCTACATTGGCTGTTGGCATTGAGTCGGTCACACAGAAGACAGACACACAGCCACACCTGTGAGAGAGGAGGCTGAGCCCAAAGGCAGAGCCTGCCTGGGAAAAGCCACAAAGAGAGCTGGAGGAGGCGGGGCAAGAAGAGAACCAAGGAAGTGCACAGGTAGAAGCTGAGGTCTAAAATAATTTCCAGGAATCGGAGAGATGGCTCAGCAGTTAACAGCACTTACTGCTCTTCCGGGGGGCTGGAGTTTGGTTCTTAGAACCTACATTGGGTGGCTCGTAACTCCAGCTTCAAGAGGGTATCAGATGGCTCCTTCTGGCCTGTATGGACACCAGCATGCATGTGGCACACACACATAAAATAGGGAGAGAGGGAGGGGAGAAGAGAAGGGGTGGGAGGGAGAGAGGAAGAGAAGAAGGAAGGGAGGGAGGCAGGGAAGGAGGGAAGAAAGGAGGGAGGGAAGAGGGGAGGGAGGAAAGAAGGGAGGGAGGGAGGCAGGAAAGAAGGGAGGGAGGGAGGCAGGAAGGGAGAGAGGGAGGAGGGGAAGGAGGGAGGAAGGAAGGAAGGAAGGAAGGAAGGAAGGAAAGGAGGGAGGGAGAGGCTACAGTCAAGGGAATGAAGCTGGGGTGGCCTTGGAGACAGTGGTTTTGGTGGTTTCTGATGGCTGGCCAAATTACAAGGAACTGCACAGTTGGCAGCCATGTTTGAGACTAGAATTTTGAGAGGCGTGGCTGTGACTCTGAGCGAGGCTGGTTGGTGGTAGCCAGAGGCTCCTCTCACTCGAAGGCAGACAGAACCACCTGTTACCCTGACAAGGCTTTTCACTCAGTACAGTGGGTCCCCCTGAGGTTCTGAAATTCAGGCACCCTTCTTGCCCCCCTGCCAGTCCTCTTCGTGGCTTTTCCCAGGCAGGCTCTGCCTTTGGGCTCAGCCTCCTCTCTCACAGGTGTGGCTGTGTGTCTGTCTTCTGTGTGACCGACTCAATGCCAACAGCCAATGTAGGAAGTCCAATCCCTCTCCCTCCCGTGCCCCCACACCCCACCCCCCACCAGCCACCACCACCCTGTGACTCCCTAAGCCCTAAGCCCTTTCAGAACTTCCTGAATCAATTTGTTGGCATTGAGTTGATCACACAGACAGACAGACAGCCTGGTACTCCTCCCCCTAAGCCATCCTCACTGGGATTCTGCAGTCACCTTGAGCATCCTCCTCCAGACAGCTTGGGAAAGGGAGAGCCTGGGCACCCGGGTCCCAGAAAGAGGAGGGGAGGCGGGGTCATGAGCCAACACCAGGGGAAACAGCCAAATAACTGGCATGAGGTGGGGAGTTTTTCCTGGTTTCTTTCCAATCCTGAACATCTATTAACCCTTGGCCCACTTTTCCACCTTGACAAACAGCAACTCTTAGAGCTGTTCTCAAAACGAGCGTTCGGAAATTGCAGCTGGTTTGGTGGAACTGCTCCAAACACACACACACACACACACACACACACACACACACACACACACACACACACGGAGGGGGAGGGGAGCGGGGGGGGGAGAGGCAAGATAACAGGACAAAATGACCCATCTCCTTGCTTCAGCACCAGTCAGTCCCTCTAAGTGGGAAATCTTGATTCAACAGACGGGTATGGCTTAGGGAGGCATGGGGGTGGGGTGGGGTGGGGGAATTGGTATCTAATCGGCACTAAGCTCCAGGCTGAATCAAGCATTTGGAAAATGATTGTTGCTGCAGGGTTCAATCTAATGCAGAGGTGCGAGGCCTGGGGAGCATGCCCGGCCTCCACCATCATGTCATTAGTGTGTATGAGTCCCTCCTGGCATCGAATGACAAAATGCACTATTAATTAGAAGGTGTCACAAAGGAGTCAACATCTTAGCTTGACGTCTGACTCCCTATGGCTTAAGACACAGCTCTACATGTAGGACACACAATACACACAGACACACACACACACCAGAAGCCAAACCATGTGTACATGATGCCCCGAAAATGGTACATGGAGTGGGGGGGGGCAGACTCCGTGCACTGTGTGTGCATGTATGTATATGTGTGTATGTGTATGTATATATGTGTGTATGTGTGTGCATGTGTCTCTCTGTATATGCATGTGTGCACTGTGTATATGTATGTGTGTGCATATGTGTATGAGTGTGCACATGTGTGTGCACATGTGTGTATGCACGTGTGTACTGTGTGTGCATGTATGTATGTGTGCACTGTGTTTGTGTGTGCATGTGTGTGTATGTGTGTGTGCACTGTGTATGTGTGTATGTGTGTCTATATATGCATGTGTGCATTGTATGTGTGTGTATGTGTACACTGTGTGAGTGTGCACATGTGTGTATGCATGTGTATACTGTGTGTGCATGCACTGTGTGTATGTGTGTGCATGTACTGTGTGTGTGTGCATGTATAATGAAGGATGTCACCTGTCCTTGTGGTATCATGAGCCTCAAAGTGACCTAAGCCTCGGGAGAAGAGGCCTGATGGGAAATACTCCACACAGTGTAAGATCCCATAGATATTGTACGGTGATAAAACTACTCACATGTGAAAAACTTCCCTTTAATTCATACCTTTACTTATCGTGGGTGTGATGCAGCACACATGTGGAGGTCGAAGGGTAACTGACTGGAGGTTTTCTCTTTCTACACTTTGGGTTCTGGGATTTGAACTCAGGTCATCAGCCTTAGCGGCAAGCTCCTTTACCCTCTGAGCTATCTTGCCAGGCTCCAAACCCCTATGCGATGAGACTTGGCCCTATGCTTTACATAAACAGCGGGCTGTTATTTTTAAAGCCACTTACTTAAATGTTTTGAACAAAAAGAACAGGCTGATGTTTATCATGGTGGCTAAGGAAGAAGATACAAGACCAGGAGATGAGTTCATACCAAAGGAGCTGTTGTTAATATCGAAGAATCCTTATCTGTTTGGACCCAGCCCGTGGACACGCATCAAGATGGGGTGGGGGCAGGGGCGGGGTGAGGAGCTCCCTGTTCTTCAGATGTGGCCAAGTGATGTGGAACGGGAAAGTAATTTGTCCCTTGTGTCAAGAGCAGGAAAAGGAAGCCGGGACTCAATTACTGTGCATGGAGAGGTGACCTCCAGCCTTCTGAGCAACAACGCAGAAAGCAATCACAGATAAGGGTGTGGGTGTGGGCGGCTGTGCGTGTCTGGAAAGGGTAGAGTGCTGGCTGGAATTCAGTGTGGACTTTCTAGGGTGCAGCCCTGAGAGAAAACACAAACGTCCCATGGCCGTAGAGGTAAATAAAGAACGGGAAAGGGGTTTTGTCTTACTGGTGAGTGGCACTAAAATACACATCTAGAAATTCGAAAACTTTGAGAGTTTAGCAGCTGTGGAGACTGCTCAGTGGTGACCGCAGTTGCTGCTCCTGTGGAAGACCCGGGTTTGGTGAACAGCGCCTACACTGGGTGGCTCCCAACTGCCCTTAACGCCAGCTCTAGGCGACCCAGTACTCTCTTCCGGTGTCTGCACGCATGTGGTACACACACATATACTCAGGCCCACGCACGTACATGTAAAATAGGTCTTTAAGTTATTTATTTTTAAATTTTATTTCTGTGTATATCTGTATGTGTGCCTATGGATGTCAGAACAGGGCATCAGATCCCTGGGTCTACTACGACCTGTAACCTCTGGTGAAGGTAGGAATTCACATGGCTGATGCTATCAATTCAGAAGGTGTTGAGACCTTTGGATGTGCGAGCCGCGGGGCTGGCAAGATGGCTCAGTGGGTAAAGCACTTGCTGGGCAGGCCTGATGACCCGAGTTCAATCCTCACAACCCACATAAAGATAGGTGAGAAGCAACTCCATGAAGCCGTCCTCTGAATCCCCGCCCCATGTGCCATGGTGTATATGCCCTGCCTCCTGTGTCTCTCTGTCTGTCTGTCTGTCTCTCTGTCTCTCTCTCCCCCTCCCTCACCTCTCTTCTCTCCCCTCCCCCTCCCCATCTCTCTCTCACACACAAAGTAATTATTGATTTTAAAAAGGATATGCATCTAACACATGAACGTATATGCACAGAGGGCACAGGAATACACGCTTTAACAGCATGACAGTTGTTCAGATTCCATTTATGTGAAGTAGGTTACCGTATAGGACATATAGCTCAGTAGATGTCACCAGGGAAGGGAACCAGCACATCTCAGACCCCAAGAGGTCCTGCCGTGCCTGCTTACATGGGGACACTATGGTCCTGTCTTTTAGCACCCTGCATCCACGGGGCCCATCCTTGGCCTTCGTATGAACAGGCTCCTACAGGCTGTTGCAACTTTCATCCAGCCGCCTTCACTCAATATTATCTTCATGAGATTTGCCCGCGTCTGCTGTGAGTGACAACGGTTCCTCTCAAACCAGTGTGAGTGAATGCTTCGTTAACTTCCTGGCAGATGAAGGCATTGGGGTGCTGAGCGTGAAGACGCCCCAGCCCCTTCCTCTAGCTGAGAACGGTTTGAAGTTATATTGCCTGCACTGTGGTAAGACATTGCTAGCTATCTAGACCTTACAAGCTCTGTGTCACCAAACCAGCAACTTTCTCAGAGGACACCTCTGAAATGGAAGGACGGACAATGTAGTACAGCCAAGTGCCTTCTGGGAGAGGGGACCCCCAGCCCCAAAAGCTCTCTCAGTTTCTCAAGTCTAATTTTCTAACCCGTATCGGCAATTTGGGGCACACCTTCACGGATCTCATAATTGGGCTTTATTTTATTTATTACCACTTGTGTATCTTTACGGGCACACGTGATGGTGCGTCGGGAATCTAGCTCCACCTTAATGTTAACCCTTTTAACGATTTGTTTACTTATATTTTATGTATGTGAGTGGATGCAGACATGTATGTATATGTGTGTACATGTGTGTGTATACATATATATCTCAGATGTGTGCCTGGATGGTTGTGAACCACTGTGTCGGTGCCGAGAACCAGACGTGGGTCCTTTGCGAGAGCGGCCGTTGCTCCTAACTGTGGAGCTCTCTCTCCACCTTCTCTCCTGGATAAAGTCTGTCTCTGAACCTGGGGCTTGCTGATTTGACTAGCCTGGCTAGCCAGCAAGTCCCCCAACCTCCCCAAGATCCTCCCATCTCTGAAATTTCCAACAGAACCATCAGGCCTGGGATTTGTTGATGTGGATGCTGAGAATCAAGCTGGTTGTCAAGCACATCCCCAAATGACCGATCTCCTTAGTCCCGTTTTGGCTCCCCCATCAACAGGTAAAAACTGAAGCTCGATAGAAGTTTTTTTTTTTTTTTTTTTTTTTTTTTTTTTTTACACTTTCACCACCGGCCATAGTTTGCTCATGTGAGTCAACAGGAAATGGGAGGTTGGGGAATGTGACACACAGGATTTCAAAGGACTGTGTATATTCTTGGAACTCTAAGAGGCCCTTCCCAGCATCCGCCAGCTTTAGGACCACTTGGCTTTACAGAGCATACATTCGGCACGCAATGCCACCACCCAGCTACACGCAGTCTTCCGAGTTAGCCTTCTCGTGTGAGCACCTACCTTGGGGGTTAAAGAACCCGGTCATCCAGAATACGTTAGGCCTTCCCTCGAATATCCACGTTGAGAACTGAGCGTTCCTTTCCAGAAGTTCGGTGAACCAGAAGCCCAGGGTGGAGGAGTCCCAGGACACTCTCTTCCAGAGCTGAGGTATGCGAGCATCATACATGTTGTCCAACGCATCTCTCAAGTTCTGAACATGACAAGGGCGAAACACGTGACTCAGGACGCTGGAGTCGTGGCTCCATCGCTGAGATCGCACGTCACTCTCGCAGAGAACCTGTGTTTGGCTCCCAATAACATTCGTGTCAGGTGGTTCGTGAGTGCCTGCAAGTCCAGCTTTGGGGATCATATGCCCTCTTCTTCACAGCCACAGGTACCTGCGTTCGGGGGCACATACTACACGCAAACACACGGACACGCACATGATTCGAACGGAAAGTAAGATCTTTTTAGAATAGTGTTTTTATGGGCTGGAGAGACGCCGGGGCAGTTACCTGGTTAAGATCCCAGCACCCACGTGGTGGCTCACAATACACACACACACACACACACACACACACACACACATGAACAAATATTAAAATAACGGTTTTTAAAATACATGAAGAGGAAACGTCACTGGGGAGCTGGGAAGAGAACTCAGTTAGTAAAGCCATTACCTTGTGAGCATGAGGCCCTGAGGTCCTCAGAACCCACATAAAAATATCTGTGTGTGCTAGGACACAATTACAATCCCAGTACTGGGGAGGGAGAGGCAGGAGGATCTCCAGGGGTCACTGGCCAGTTACCCTGGGATAACGGATGATGGGCAGGTCCCAGGGAGAGGCCCCACCTCACAAATGAAGGGGTTTGAGGGATGACATCTGAGGTTGCCCCTCTGCTCTCAACATGCAAGGGCCTCGAGCGTGTGTGCGCATGCCCGCGGACGCAGACGGACACGTGCATGCACAGATGTGTACGCTCAAGGAGGAGGGGAGCCACGCCCACCTCACTCATGATGATTGTTCCTTCGATAGCCAGCTTCAGGTCATTCAGACTATTCCGGAGGAGCGAGATGACCCTCTGCATCCTGTCGATCTCCTGTCTAAGGAATATGTTCATGGAATTAAGGTGTCCCATCTTCATCAAACGGGCTTTCACCTACAACAAGGGGGAGCGTGCCATCCTCAGAAAAGAAAATAATCGCTCACCATTTCTCTTCCAAACGACCTCTCCCGTTCTCATTCTTCCTCTTCCTCTGGAGGTGTCTCCCCGCAAGACCCAACGAACTAGAAAATACCTCTTGCAGAACCAGACTGACTGTTAAATCCCCCATTTTCTGAGCTTCAAAAACTTCTGTTCAACTTAAATGACTTTTATTTCCTGCTGATTGTACTTCGTTGATAATTGGAAATGTTCTTTTAAAAAGCTGAAATAAAATTGTACCTATTCCCTTTTTCGAATGATTAAGCGTTAAGTATCAGCTAAATATTCTTTTGCAATCTAACCTTCACAAGGGTACGGCAGGACTTTTTATTCTCCCCCCCCTCAACCTCCCATAACTCTTACAGTGTCGTTATTAGAAATGTCACAAAAAGTTAAGACAACCCAGATCTTTACAGAACAGTCGCCGGCGAATACAATTAACTGTGGATCATGGTTGCCTCGGCTGCAGACGCTAAAAATGGCTTTCCCTAATCTAATCGGTGAAAATATTTGGCTTCGTGGGAGAGCCATTAAGTGACCTGTCACTTGTTCCTGTTGGCATATCATGTATTGACCTTGTTAAGGAGATCAATACCAAAGCCTCTCGTTATGGAAACAATAAAATACAATGATTAATTAATTAATTAATTAATTAATTAATAAGCCAATATACATTTCAGTTTAGTGATGAATGCCAAGAAGAGACTGGCTGTGGATACCAGCTTGATTTAAGAATGAGACCAGAGAACCACCAGGAGGCTAGCAGACGAGGGACTCCCTTGCCAGAGATGCCCACGGCTCTCCCTGAGATGTAGGTTGGTAAGCAGGTTCTTCCAACGGTGGCCATCTCTGCTGTACAGCAGCTGTGTCATTCTCCGTGAGTTAAGGATGAAGGCAGGAAACAGTTACGTAAAAGCCAGTGGCCTGAGCTGGGGCCACCTGAGCAGGGCGGGGCAGATAACACGACGTCACAGTGCAGCCCTCCAGTGGAGGACCAAGACCCGGTCCCACATATGAACTTTAGGTTTTCTCCTAACTCCATTATTTACAATTTAAAAAGAAAAGTACGTGTGTATGTGTGTGTGTGTGTGTCTGTTCTGTGTGTGTGTCTGTGTGCAGGTCTCTGTTCTGTGTGTGTGTGTGTGTGTGTGTGTGATCTGTGTGTCTCTCTGTGTGTGTCTGTGTGCAGGTCTCCGTTCTGTGTGTGTGTGTGTATGTGTGTGTGTTATTCTGTGTGTATGTCTCTGTTCTGTGTGTCTGTGTCTCTATGTGTGTGTCTGTGTGTATCTGACGTTCTGTGTGTGTATGTCTGTGTGAGTGTCTCTGTTCTCTGTGTGTGTCTCTCTGTATGTGTGTCTCTGTGTCTGTCTGTCTGTCTCTCTCTCTCTCTCTCTCTCTCTCTCTCTCTCTGTGTGATGTGCATATATGCCTTCAGCAGTCAGAAGATTTCCTGGAACTAAAGTTACAAGCAGTTTTTAATTGTACTACATGGGTCCTGAGAATGGAACTCAGATCCTCTGTAAGAGCAGCAAGTAAAAAAAAAGTGTGTGTATAGGGAAATGGCTCAGTGGTTAAGAGCACCAACTGCTCTTCCAGAGGTCCTGAGTTCAAATCCCAGCAATCACATGGTGGCTCACAACCATCTGTAATGGGATCTGATGCCCTCTTCTGATGTGTCTGAGGACAGCTATGGTACTCACATAGAAAAAATAAATAAATCTTTAAAAAAAAAAAAAAAAGAGAAAGGGCAGCAAGTGTTCTTTTTTTTTTTTTTTCGAAGCTGGGGACAAGCGCTCTACCACTGAGCTAAATCCCCAACCCCGCAGCAAGTGTTCTTAACTGATCTCCCAGACTCTAAAACCTTCCATTTTATTGTTTCTTTGTTGTCTACTGATTTATTTATAGGATCTCAGGCTGGCATCAAACTCGGCAGCGAGCTGAGGATGACTTTGAATGTCTGATGCTCCTGCCTCTCCCTTCTGAGTGCTAGAATTACAGGTGTGCACTGGCACAGCCAGGTTAGGCAAGGCTGGGAACCAAAGCCAGGGCCTTGTGCATGCTGGGCAAACGCTTTCCGCAACTCGGCCACTGGTCTCCAGTGTTCTATCTCCATCTTCAACCAGGCATCACGCACAGCATCCTTCATTCGTGACTACAGTGTGGCAATTCACTCTTTGGGGAAGGAGAAATTCTAAAGACCACTTCAGTCCCACGAATGGGACATGAAGCCCACGTATGGGCCACAAGGTAAAAGGAACATTCCAGAAATCTATCCTGTCATGTGGTAACTCCCTCAAACTAATGACCTTGTCCTGGGCTTAGTGTCTTAAAGATTTACTCTGTGTCTGTGTCTCTCTGACTCTCTGTCTCTGTCTCTGTCTCTCTCTCTGTGTGTGTGTGTGTGTACGTGCACCATGTGCATGCAGGTGCCAGCAGGGGCCACAAGAGGGCATCAGATCCCCCTGGAACTGGAGTTACAACAAATTGTGAGCAACTTGATATTGGTGCTGGGAACTGAACCCAGGTCCTCCAAGAGAACGGCCAGTCCTCTTAACTGATGAACCCTCTCTCCATCTCCCAGCTGCAGGTTGTATCAGAGACTCTTGTTGGGCATGATGGATTGACCCTGTAGTCCCAGCTACTCAGGACATAATGGCAGGAAGACTACTTGAGCCTAAGAGTTCTAGGTTGGCCCAGCCAACATAGCATGACCAAATCTATTTAATTTTTTTTAAAAAAAGGAATTATAATTAAAACAGAAAGGGAACACCCGAGAAAAGAGCATAATTATAACATTGACTGTTTCCTGCGTGATTATGATTCTGGCATAAACTGTTTACAGATAAAGCCAAAGACTTGCTGTGGTTGCTTACAGAAACCTCACAATGCTTCTGGGAGCGACCGTCTACAGTAATGGGGCTCCATTTGTACTGGAGAAGCTAATGGCGTAATTAGGTTTCAATTTACAGACTTCGTTTGACTGCTACATTTTCAACAACATGCCTCTATGAAATAAAGGAGAGAGGGTTGGCGAGGTGGCTCTGGGGGCAAAGACACATGCCGCCAAAGCTAACAGCCTGCGTTTGATCCCTAGGACCCACGGGATGGGAGGAGAGAGCTAACTCCTGTAGGTGTCCTCTGACCTCCACATGAATGTCATGTGCTGTGTGGGGGGCAGAAAAAACGGCCTCCCCCTTTCTCAGGATCTAGCCCAGTGGGAAGGGCGAGGCTTACCTCATGAGCCACATAGTTAGGGGGCAGCTTGCTGAGCATGTCCTCAGACAGCCTGTAGACAATGGCCTCTCGAGTCTCGCCCATGCCGCCGCCGCTCTCTTTCGGCTGGATGTTAGTGATGGTTTCGAGAACATCGGAAGCCGTGTTACTCTGATACCTGACAGGAAATTATGACTGCTCAGAATGAGGAAGGCAACCGTCGGCCTCAGAGATAATCGCTCAAGCTAAAGTGCGTTGGAAGGATCTCTTGAGGCAAAGCCGGCCATGGAAGAAAATAGGAAAGAAAAGAAAGGTAGAAATGTTACCGTCGACCTACAGGAATGAGACCGCTTGGGTTTCTGTTGGCTTCTAATGTGACATCAGAAACCGTGACAAAAGCAGTGCTCTGTCTCCGGAAAAAGAGATTCCTTACATTGTCCTTGGTGACCAAAATGACCATGGCTGACATTTACTGACACAAGCAACTTGCACTGGACATGAGCACGCCTCCTATTCTCTGCAGCTCACGAATGGGTGCAAGCGTCTGTCGGAATATGACAGCCATTCCCCTCCCTCGTCGGATTATGGGCTGCTCAATTTTCTCTGCTCTGTTTGTTTATGTTTATATGGCCTCCCTGGCATACGTTGTCAGCCATCTGTCCCACCTACTCAAATGCAGCTACCCATCTTGAAGGCTCGCTCAGTTCTGACTGAAGGGGTCCCGTTGTGCAAGCCGGAGGCCCCAAGTTCAGATCCCCAATACCCACGTAAAATGTAGGGTGCTGCAAAACAGACCATGTCAGGGGCACATCTCTAGGCAAGGAAACACATCATCATCAGTGGCATGGGTGCTGGATGGTAGGAGAGATTAGCAACAAATAGGTAAATGGCTTCCCTTTCGGGGGACAGGGATGATCTAGGCTTTGACTGCAGGGATGGCCACACAATTCTGTAAACTTCCTGCACTTTTGCTCTCCAGTTAAACTTAAGGAGTTTAAGGAAGACAGATTATACTTTGTTGAAAAGATTTTTTTTTTCTTCAAAAATCAAACAGGAGAAAAGTAACACATCTTTGGGAAAGAAGAGACAGGCAAGCCACCAACAGGTTGCTACTTGAAAAGATTCTAAAGGACACGCTGGAGGAGAGGAGAGGAGTGAGGCCCGTGAGATGTGGAAAAGAATGGGCCGGTGCCTGGGTAAACCTGAACAAGTATCATAGGGTAAACCACTATAAATATAACCGTGGGGCTAACAGTAAAACGAGATAAAATTAAAACACGAAGTGTCAGGAGAGGAGCACTTTGGCTTAATGTTCATTAAGAATGTATTTTTTATTTACTTGTGTGTGTGTGAGAGAGACAGACAGACAGACAGACAGACAGACAGAGATAGAGACAGAGACAGACAGAGACAGAGAAAGAACTAGTGCTTACAAAAGCCAGAGAGAGTATTGGAACCCCTGGAGCTGAACTCACAAGCAGATACACTTATTTCAAATAAATGCAGGATGACTTCTGAATGAACACAGAGGAGAAACCGAATTGGCAAAGGGCTGGAAAGGAGGAAGAAAGGAAACAGAAGCAGAAGTCTAAAAAACAGCCACACGGAAGATTGGGAAGATGGCTCGATGGGAGGAGTGTTTGCTGTGTTAGCGTAAGGACCAGAGTTTGGATCCTCAGCTCTCACATGAAGCCTGGCGGGGTTCTGTGTGTCTGTAGCCCCAGTGTTGGCGGTGGGGATAGGCAGATCGTGGGAGCTCACTGGCCAGCCCATCTAGCCAAAATGGTAGGTTTTGGGTTCAGCCGGACTCAAAAATTAAGGTGGAAATCGATTGAGGAAGACTTCCTAACATTGACCTCTGGCCTCTACACACGGGCAAATGAACCCACAAAAGACTTAGGCACACATGCATACACTGTGCAAAAATGCACAGACCACAGAGGACACACACACACACACACACACACACACACACACACACAGTATTTTTTTTTTGGTTCTTTTTTTTTTTTTTTCAGAGCTGGAGATCGAACCCAGGGCCTTGCGCTTCCTAGGCAAGCACTCTACCACTGAGCTAAATCCCCAACCCCCACAAAGTATTTTTTAAAAGCAGAAGAATGGCAATATCTTATGTTGACTCTACTTTGCACGGTTTAAATATTCTTTTATATTTTACTCTATCCATATATTCCAAATGCAATCAAGAAGTTTTAAAGAAAATAACCATGTAACTGTATCTGTAACAATAGATCCTACCAAGAGCCTATAAAAAGCCATGTAGTTGATAAAAATGAGGAAATATTTCTTTATTCCTTTATCTCCGTTGATAAAGTGAGACGTCATCCAGAGTTCGGAATAAGATGGTGTGCTATAAAAACCAGTTATGAGCCAAGAGTGCTTCCTGCCCGTGATCCCAGTACTAGGGACGGTGAGGCAGGACGACAGCTATCAGCTTAGGTCCAACCTGGTGTACGTACTGGGTTCCAGCATGCTCCAGACTACTGAAAGAGAGAACCTACGTCACCTAACAACAAAGCCACAAAAAAACAAGAAACCAAACAAATGACTATGCTTCTGTCTTCTCTCTCTTTCTGTCTGTGTATATGTGTATGCATGTGCTCTCTGTGTATATGTGTGTATGTGTATATGTGTCTGTATATGTGTCTGCATGTGTATGAATGTGAGTATGTGCATGTGTATGTGTATATGTATATGTCTGTATATGTGTGTGTATGTGTGTATATGTGTACATATGTGTCTGTATATGTGTATGTATGTGTCTGTAGATGTATATGTATGTGTGTGTATGAATGCGAATATGTGCCTGTGTATATGCATGTGTATATGTGTATATGTCTGTATGTGTGTGTGTATATATGTGTATGTGTCTGTATATGTGTGTATGTATATATGTGTATGTGTATATGTGTATGTGTGCATGTATATGTGATATATATCTCCATATCTCACAGCTGGGAAAGTTGGCTGGGTGGGTTGGAGACACTGCCCCTGGCTTCTTACCTACACTTCCTAAGTGCCCTCTGTGTTCATGCACAGAGGTGTGACTTTCATGTTAGTGTATTAAGAAAGTATGCTTTTATAACAAGATGGCAAAACCATTTCCTTTTTGAGAAATCGACTCTCTCCTAGCTCCATGGGCAGAGCCCATCTCTAGTGGTACCGAGAACTTGTCAGGGATGAATTGGTGACGAATGTTTTGAGGGCGCTGAAATGTACCTCACAAACCACGCCAGCCAGAAAGGCCCTTGGCTGACGGCTGATGTTTCTCTTCAGCATACGGTGAGAAAATGACACCATTTTCTCTCTGTATGCCCAGGTGTGAATTAAACATCCTTCTGTGGAGCCAATGCTGTGACTGTCAGACATCTAAGGGGCTACTAAAGCATTATCCTGCCTTGCACTTGTGAAGGAACTGTGTTCTGTGGGAGCCAGGGGAGCCTGTGCAGCCCGTGTTTGACCTCACTCGTGCATGGAGCTGAAGGAGGGCATGCCCCTGCCTCCAGCATTCCTATCTGACATGATGAGCAGCTGCAATATCACATGTGGGGATTCAGACACGTATGCAACCTTACATGAAGTAGCCACAGGAAATTCACGCAGTGCCATGTTTCACACACTGGGCTTTTCTGTCTGTGTGGGAATTGTGAGAGCTCTCATGTAGTTTGGGGATCGCCTCTGTCTGGCCCTTTGCATGTGTGAATTTCAAAATACGAGTTAGCAAAAGTCAAAATGTCTTGTTTGTATTCATGTGTGCACTCTGTGTGTGTGTGTGTGTGTGTGTGTGTGCTGACTTCTCTTGGCATGTAACAATGATACGAGTCACAATCCAAGTTTAAAAGTCATATAAAGTCTAACAAAACCACAAATAATTCAGAGGGGACAAAGTCTATCTGAGCAGCTATCGAGACAACGAAAGTAAGTGAACCAGGGTCTAATGGCTGCAAGTCATGATACCCAGGTTTCAGAGATGTGGGTCTCGGTGTGATTCACATGAGTCCTTGACCTCCCTCTGGGGCTAGCTGCAGTCAAGACAGAAGACACGGATGAATCACTCTTAGAGAAACAGAGAGGCCACATGGCTGGCACCTGACAAAGCACTGCTAAGTACCAGGCAGGCTGGGTAGTATTAAACCCCCAGCTTTCTCCTCGACACCCCGTATGCATGTTTCCCCTGCACTCCTAGTGCTCTCTGTGTCTTACACTGAACACACTCCTGAATTGTTCCTTGTCCCATGTCCTTCAGCAACATCAATCTTGCCCATCTAGAATCCTAGATACAGCTTCCCGACGGCCTTCCTCGTGTGCTCTTGGCTTCCCTGATCTATTTCCCAATCGTTTCTGACATTCGTGTGCATTCTCATCTCTGCTGTTTCCACACTGATTTGTATTTATTTTCGTCTGTGTTTGCATGTGCGTGCGCATGAGTATATGGGGTCAGTGGAGGGCATCAGATCCCTTGGAGTGGGAACTGTAGGTGGTTATAAACTGCCCAATGGGCGGGGGGTACCAGAAACCAAACTCGGGTCTTCAACAAAGACCAGCATGTCCTCTTAGCAGTTGGTCCATCCCTCCATCTCCCTATACCCTGCAGAACGAGTTCAAACTTTGTAGCCCTCCCTGGCTGCTCCAGCCATTGTGTCTTGGTCCTTTCTGTCTGCTATGTTCTCCCCTGTATTCCCATGATGAAGCCACTTCCGCCCATGCTCCACCCCTAAGCGGACAGCGGTACATCTTCTAGGGTGCAACTGGAATGTGCCCTCTGTCATCGGCTGTCTTTGATCCCTGAATTTGGATTTACTGGGGTTTGCCTGTATGGGGCCTGTATGCACTGTGGCACTGTATATGTAACCTGATTTTAGAGTTTATCAGATTGTCTTACGTATTTACCATCCATCCGTTTCCCTAATAGGCAAGGAGCTCACAGGATGAGAACTGTGTCTTCCTCATCTTTATGTTCCCGGGCTGCCCAGACGATGAGCTCTCAATAAATATTTGTTTGTTGAACCAAAGCCAGTTGGTTGGAATCTTATTAAACTTCAGATACAAAGGAGAACGGTTCTCCAATATTTAAAGGGCAGGAAAATTTAATTATCTGCCCCTTCTTGTGGTAAACATTTAGAGCATTATTATTACAAGTCTTCCCACTTCCTGACACTTCTCCACCTAAATAGAAATAAATACATGTGTCTGTGCGTCTGTCCGCAGACACAGAAAGGTGAATCAAGATTGTTGGTTCATTAGCTGTTTAAATGTCTGTTTTTTACAGCCCACTTCCATAGGGTTTTTCTCCTCCCTCAGAGCTATTGTACCTTTCTCATATTTCCCGTGGCTTTCAAAGAACTTGGATTGTTGCCTTGCTTTAAAATTCAAGGGATGGATTGCAAACATCTTTACACATCATCCCTCCAGAACTCAGGGGAGCCAGGGAGTTGAATTTCAAGACAAAGGGAGCTGTTTTGTAATTATAACACCAACACAGGTCCTCTAATGCAAAAGATAGAAAAACCACAGTAAATTTCCATGCTAAGAAGGTCATTCTGACCTGCCTGGACCATCTATGAGTGAAATGTAGAATGGCCCACATCTGAAGGCTCTTAGGAGCTCTCTCAGCTGGCCTCCAGTCTTGGATCCCCTCTGGACGCCAGCTCAGAGCTGGGAGCTAGTAGCTAGCTGTGCATACCATCACTGGTCAAGTTCGCAGGTGCCCCTGGGCGAGGATCCCGATGGAGATGAAGCGGCTGCCTCTGCTACATTTCCCCTAAAAATCACTTTCATGGTGGGTGATTTTGTTCTTTTATGAGGCTATCTAAGAAGAACCTTCAAAACTCCGGTATTAGTGGGGAACCATTAAGAAACTGACCCGCTTTGACTGACAGCAAGACAGGCTCCCCAGGTCACTTCCCTCTCCCGTTTTATTAGACGCGGAAAGCCCTTCCCTAGCATCCCAGGGCTGTCCGGATCCCGTGTCCTTTTCTACGGTGTGATTTTATGTTTGCAAAGATGCGAAAGGCAAGTGCCTCGTCAGCTGGCTCTGAGGGATAATTGCAAATACCTCTACATGCCTCAGAATCCCCAGGGCTTTCGGGGAAAGCGGTCTCCACAGATGCTTCGAGATGAAGCATGAAGGCTCATAATCCGGCGACTTGAGTCCCGAGTTACTTCTTGGAGATTTCCCTTCGGGATGAAGGTGAGAGAAGACGCTATTTGGCCGCCATGGCCTGGCGGCTCGGGGAGTTGGGAGTCACAAATAGCAAAAAAAAAAAAAAAAAGAAAAAAGAAAAAAGAAAAGAAAAACTATTCAAACTATTCATAAAATAAACAATCAGCCACCTAAGGAGCTTTCAGTGCACAGTTATTTCCAGATCAGCACATGAACTGTCAGTGAGCATAATTTAAATAAAAATTAAAAACAACCTAAAACTCAAAAATTGCCAGTTAATTCCAAGAGGGACGGGTTTATATTTGCCCTGCATAGAAATGAGTACAAACGTGGTAACGAGGCATTTGATAAATTTCGGGAGGTAGAAAAAAATATGCATAACCCGCTAATGAGAAAAAGGGACAGAATAAATAACTGCGTTTGACGACAAGATAGAGGAATTTGCCGGGTCTTTGGTACCTTATAAATCTGGATAATAAAATGTGAACACGCTGTACACTTTTATAGCCTCTGTCACCGAGATATCCGGCCTCGTGGGAGAGATTTTACTTATTTTAGAGCATTTAATTCGGTGCGCTCTCCCTCCACTACCACCCTCAGAGACTCTTGTGTTTTGAAACAAAGGCCAGAGAGGAAGACCTGGGATTCCCTTCTACAGACTTCGCCCCTTAGAGATTTATGGATGTGAACTTCAGGAGGCAGGTCCTCATAAACGGGGGGCGATTCTTCACCATGCTCCATGACACCCGTGGGACTACGCAACAGCAGGACTGCAGTTGAATGGCACAGCGATTCCTCCGACTGGGAGCCTCCACACCCAACTAAGCCACTGCTTTGTAGCGTCCTTGTCTTGTGACTTCAACGGTCACCTTAACACCCCACCCTCCTACCCCATGAGGCTCCAAGTTTCCCTCCTGAGGACTTTTATTCTTGAATCCTATGTTGTCCTAACCTCCCAGGACGGGTATGGCAGGGGCGCCTTGGACTACGCATTTGACACAGCCCTTGGAGAACTGAGACTCACTGGGGTGAGAGAAAGAGGGTAGGTTGTACCTGGAAAATGTGTCCCTTATGGCTTACTGCCTCCTGGTGACCACTAGGTGACAATAAGGGAGCAGGAGGCAGGAGCCTCTGAGAAAACAAAACCTTAAGAGGATTTTAAAAGCAGGATCATTTGGGGATAGGATTCTAGTTGCCAGATATTTCAGGGCCTAGGGGGAAAGAAGAATTAAACCCGAAAACCAAGCTCACCCAGCAACTTTCCAGACACAGAGCTGCAGGATACAGCTGGCCGGTCGCCTGGTGCGGCAGGAACTGGAAACAGAGCATGAAGAGCAGGCAAGAGGAGACTCAGGAAGGGAGAACCCCAAGTGGAAACCAAATGGGAAGATGGGAACTCAGCCGGATCAGAGGAGCTAAATGACCAGGTCCCAAGGGCTGACAGGCATCTCCAGTGGAAAGAGTTGCCCATCAGTGGGGGAGACTCAAGGCTCTCAACTAGTTCTCTCTGAGCATAAGAAAATATTGAAGATCTTGGCACAATTTTTGGGAGGTGCTAGTTTGGGCTTCCTATAATGAGCCTGCCAGATGGCTTCCCACACCCTCTCTGCCACCCATGAGCAACAATGGATGGACATAAGCTATAGATGAATGCTCTAGGCCTTGGCAATAGGCTCAAGGAATCCTGTCAGATCTGGTTTATAATGTGCCCTGTCACTTTGCCCCACCTGCCACCATCCCTGATTTAGGCCTGTATCCACATATCCCTGGGTTTTGGGGCTGGGTCTCTAACATGTCGTATGAGGTTCTAGATAAGGTTGCTGTATTGGAACTGCTCTAGATAAGGTTGCTCTATGAAGGGTGCTCTAGATAAGGTTGCTCTACTGAGGATGCTCTAGATAAGGTTGCTCTACTGAGGATGCTCTAGATAAGGTTGCTCTACTGAGGATGCTCTAGATAAGGTTGCTCTATGAAGGGTGCTCTAGATAAGGTTGCTCTACTGAGGGTGCTCTAGATAAGGTTGCTCTATGAAGGGTGCTCTAGATAAGGTTGCTCTACTGAGGCTGCTCTAGATAAGGTTGCTCTACTGAGGATGCTCTAGATAAGGTTGCTCTACTGAGGGTGCTCTAGATAAGGTTGCTCTATGAAGGGTGCTCTAGATAAGGTTGCTCTACTGAGGATGCTCTAGATAAGGTTGCTCTATGAAGGGTGCTCTAGATAAGGTTGCTCTATGAAGGGTGCTCTAGATAAGGTTGCTCTATGAAGGCTGCTCTAGATAAGGTTGCTCTATGAAGGCTGCTCTAGATAAGGTTGCTCTACTGGGTATGCTATAGGTAAGATTGCTCTACTGAAGGTTGGGGAGGTGGCAGATAGACTCCATTGTGCTCTAAACGCCCTGGAAACCACCCATGAAGAGAAGAGGTGGCAGTAGGAAGTGTCAAGGGGGTCATGGGTCAATTTGGGGGCTTGAGTTATCTGAGAGAATGCATATAAAAGACTGGCGAGACTTTAATCTTCCCCTTTCAGCTCCTGGTGCAGACAGGTAGTGGGCCCTGGCGAGCAAGATCTGCCCCCAGATCAACCCAGTCAGCCCTGCAGCACACACGGAGGTAGCCTGCCCCGGGGCAGCCCACACTGAGGCAGCACAGCACAGGGGCAGCACACACTGAGGAACTGTTGGCTTCACAGAAGAACTCAACTCAAATTTCAAGCACATAAATCATTTGAGGGATCAGGAAATACCTAATATTTTATGAAGGAAGATTAACAATAAACATACATACACACACACACTCTCTCACACGTGTGCACACACACAAAGGTCTGGAACAATATGATTTATGAGCCTCGGTGCAAATATCTTCCCAGTGAACTGTTGACAGTCTGCCCAGATGAAAAGAATAAGAAAAGACCAGGAAAGAGCGGTGATAAATTTCAAGACTAAATGGATTAATTTGGATTAGAGAAAATCCATTATGTATTGTTTAGCAATTCAGGGGAGAACTGTGTAGTGCGTTCTACCGATATCAAGAGGTCCTGGATGAAATTCAGGAGCCAGCATTTGTTTGCAATGATAAAGAAAATGCAAGGAGGGCTGGGGAAAACCCCAGAGTAGGAGCATGCAATGAGGGGACCTGATGGAATAACAAAACTTGGGGGTCTTTAGACTGTTAGAGCACAGGCAGCCTGGACACGGGCTCACACACCTACCAAAATTCTGTCCACGGCTAGGGGAACATCTCAAATTAATGACTATGGATAAGTTAGTAGACTGCCGTTTGGAAAAAGGATGAGGTCTCGTTCGTGCCTATACATCTCGAAAATCCTAACGACGGAATGAGTTAGATGTGAAACACACCACCAGGCAAACACTAGAAAAGGGGTTTGTTCACTTTGAATAGCGTATGAGAAGAGACCACGCTGCCATTGCTGTAGACCCAGCTGCAGCAGCGGCATGGTCCATCCTGTGATCGCAAAACGACAAGCGACACTTCTACCTTCGAAAGCAGGCGCAGAACCAAATGAGGAAACAGGACACGACATTTGCAATGTGGGTCACAGATGAAAGGCGGGAATCGTGTGTGTGTGTGTGTGTGTGTGTGTGTGTGTGTGTGTGTGTGTGTGTATAAAATTAAGTCTTAAAAACAAGAAACTGCTACCGGAGAAGAGTAGATGAGTTATACATCAATAACACTCAGGTACAGACAAACTCACTCGAAATAAAAAAGACTATCTGTATGGATTTCATTTCTATGCTATGGTGAAACACCTTGAGCAGAAGCCACTCAAGGGAGGAAAGGGCTTATGATCCCAGAACACGGTCAGTCCTTCATTGGCTGGTACGTGGTGGTATGTGGCTGTAATCGCAACCCTTGGGAGACGGAGGAAAAAGGATCGGATTACAGAGCAAGTTCAAGGTCAGTCAGAAATGAGTGAAGCCCTGCCTAAAAAAATAATTTTTCCAAAACTGGAGATCGAACCCAGAAGTGTGTGCACACTAGGAAGGTATTTATCAGAGCTGCCTCTCTGGCCCACATAGTGGTATCTTTTATTACATAACAACTGCATGGCGTTTTGTCCACTGCTTTTCTTCCCACCCATGGGAAACCATCACATTCTATGAATTAGCCACACTCATTAGAGTCTAGAAGGGCTTAGCATTACTGATTCAGCCAAACCGAAGTTTGCTGGACATGAAGGTACAGCAGGGAGAACGGACACAGCTTCTGGATGCAATGGCATTTACATTTTAACTGGTGGCCGACCAATAGAAGCAAACAAACAATGAAAGCAGAGTGTGCCTGTGGTAGATACAAGAAAAAATCAGTCAGGGGGTTAGGATCTGAGGTGAGGCTTGAAAAGGGGTCAGCATCTGTACTTAGGGTGAGTGACCCTTAAGCAAGGGCCCGGAAGAGGTAAAAGGTGATATTTCAGGGTGGGGGCATGTTCCAGGAAGTGCGAGCGTGGAGTCCTGTGGTTTGAGTAAAAGGAAGTTAAAGAGAGCTAGTGCAGAGCTGGAAGGAGGGATGGGGGGGAGGGGGGAGGCAGGACGGGAGGTCTGGGTATGTAGGACACCTTTGACCTTGACCCAAGGTGAGGCAGGACCTTGGGAGGATTCTGAGCAGAGGAACTATGTAGTCTAACTCACGTTTTAACGGCCTCAGATCAAGCGAAACCATTTCTTCATACCCCCTCTCTCGCTGTTTGTTCTCAAGCTGAACCCCAGTGTGACTTTTTTTTTTAATTGTTTCACCCCCTGAGCATGCATTTCAGCTCACTGAACGGAGCCTCTCAAAGCAGTGGCCCAGAGGCGACAGAGAAGAGCTATCGTGTTCTGATGCAGGGTCTGCAATGAGCATTAACTGTTCAAGGCTTGGGACAGCTTCTGTCAAAGTGAAAAGTGTCATGGGCTGGATTAGAGGGTACAGAGATGGACCCAGTGTGGGCACAAAGTCTCATGTCGTGCAAAGGCCATGCTTTGTCTGGGTCAGAGGACGAAATAACGCTGTAAGAACTGGGCAGTGCCCGTGTCTGATGACAGTTATTAAATTCACAGCCATGGCTGAAGGGCTGGGAGACAGACAGACAGACGTGCCCCTCCTCCTAGCTAGCAGTGGACGGCAAGAGACGACGCCTTGTAGTGGAGGGACTCAGCTGGGGCTGAGTCAGCAGATAGAACGGGGTGATCCTTTTTGGTGGAGGGTTTTCCAAAGATAAACTTCATCTGGAAGGCAGCTAGAGAAGGGGCTGGGGATTGGTGGGCATTTCTATGCCTTTGTGGGACTGGGGACCTTACATGGAGCTGAGGGGTATGTGCTGAGGGGCTCATGGTCATAAAGTTGTAGCAAGCATGAGAAGAGGTGGGCCATCATAAGAGACAGGACTCAATGTGCCTTGCCCTTTCAGACCCTGCTTATGACATATATATATATATATATATATACATATATATATGTATATATACATATATATAATTATACATTACATACCATATATTATATTATATATCACATGTTAGAATTTATATTTAGATGCTTTTTAATTATGTGTGCACATGTGTGGGTAGGTGGGTACACATGAGTGCACCTGCCCAAGGAGGCCAGCAGAGGGCGACAGATCCCCTGCATCTGATGTAAAAGGTGGTTGTGAGCCACCGGGCATGGTACTAGGAATTGAACTTGGGACCTCTATAAGCACAGCAAGCGCTCTTAACTGCTGAGTCATCTCTCTGCTCTCAAGTGGTGTCTCTTCAATGGATGTTTGGAGGAAGAGGTGAGGAGCTGGGAGAGGACTATCAATGGAGAACATCGATTAAAATACAAACATAACTGGTTTTATGACAGGACGGAGAAGTCATCAAGGCATAAATTACAGCCTTTGTGTTGTCATAAATGCCAGACCTTGGGGATTTAGTGAGTGGAGGGCAGGCTGAGTTGTCACAGAGTTGTAATTGGGAGACAGGAAGGAACGCTATTTTTCACAGTAAAATAAAAGGGAAGGAAAGGAGAGAGATTAAGGGAGAAAATGAAATGCGTAGTCTTTGCCAGGCTGAGTTACAAATGACACCTTCAAATTTAAAAAAGGAAGGAAGGAAGAAAGAAAGAACGAAAGAAAACAGAAACGCCAAGGACTTACGTGATGTCAGCGTTAGGGTGGAGCCCAAAGACTTCAGGGTTATCTAGGGATGGCAGAGACTGGATGTACTCAAAATACTGGTCCAAGGTTTTGCACACGGGGATTTTATAGCCGGTGTAAAAACAGAACGAGGGCTCAAACATCTTCTCACTGAACCAGACCTGTGTGGAGGGAGAAAATAAAAGAAAATTGATGAAAAGAACCAAGATTAGAAAGAGGGGGCTTATTTCCATTTTAATAGGGTTTCTCTTTTTTTTTTTTTAACTGTTGGCTTTGAAAGCATCTTAACAAAACTTATCAACGGAATAATTATCACATATAGGAAGAAAAGAGATAATCCACAAAGGAGAGGCCACACAGAAATAATAGGCAGGGCTGTGCTTGGCACCCAAGATTAGATCCAGCCAATGTGGAGGCTGGAGCAGGCCTAGAAGTGGGCTCGGTGGCTGGGCACTCGTTTGGCCTCCTGGAAGCTCTGAGTTCAATCCTCAGCACTGACCAAGAAAGCAGTAGAGGGAGTTGGGGGATGGGACGTGGTTCAGTTGGTTGAGTCCTTACATAGGGTGCACAGAGCCCTGGGTTCTATCTAGTGCTTATACTAGGTGTGGCTGTGTATTCTTGCAAACCCCGCACTTGGGAGGTAGAGTGAGGAGGGGCGGAGGTTCAAGATCATGCAAGTCAGGTCACACACAGGTCCATGCAGGCATGGGGCTCCTGAGCATCCTCATGACCCTACCTCTTCCTGGGCGAGGCTCTTCTCCTGGTTGTGTCTACAGTTTCACTCACAGGTACTTATGCACCAACAACTCCGCCACAGAAACTCCACAGCACCTGCCCCCCTCCCACTCAGGGCTTCCTTTGTTAATTAAGTTCTGTCCCTAGCCATAAGAAACAAATGTATCTGCTGCCCAACCTCCATTGCTGTTAGCCTGAAGACACCTTTTTCTCGTCTGTAACAAAATGTGGCGAGAGAACAAGTATACAGCTGGTGGGAACAGTCTTCTTTTGAAAAGGTGGGGAAAGTCGTTGAATGCCTGGGCTGGTTTGAGGCGACAACCTCCGTGTCTAATGGGGTGATTTTCCTAGTAAGGAAGGAAGTTGACAGGACCGGGATGGAAGCGAGGTAGGGCAAAGGATACAGGACCGAGCCTCACCCATTCAGTCCCCACTGTTCCTAGCAGCATCCCTCCATCTCCGTCTGCAGCTCTTTTTAGATCCAGCCATTATTCTGAAATACCATGTCCTGGTTTTTTTTTCTACATGGCTCTGTCTGCTACTCTATTCAGTTCCTGTGTGTGCATGTGTGTGTGTGTGTGTGTGTGTGTGTGTGTGTGTGTGTGTGTGTGTGTGGTACAGAGCTCAGAACCAGAACAGAACGAGAAGGAGAGAGACACACAGTCCTTTCACCCAAGGAACTTGTGACCCAGCAGAGGGACAAGCCAGTTATGAAATAACCACTCTACTGTGAGGGGCACTGAGGTGAGAGCCAGGAGGACATAAAAATAAGCAAAGTGCATGGAAGGCTTACGACAGCAGGAAAGGGGCTGGAGGGATGGCTCAGTGGTTAAGAGCACTGACTGCTCTTCCAGAGGTCCTGAGTTCAATTCCCAGGATCCACATGGTGGCTCCCAACCATCTGCAATGGAATCAGATTCCCTCTTCTGGTGTGTCAGTATTAGCATACTTACATACATTAAATAAACAAGTAAATATGAAAAAAAAAGACAGCAGGAAAGATAGGCAGGTGAATGTCAGGTAAGGACTTAATCAAGGAAGAGGGTTTTTTTGTTTTTGTTTTTGTTTTTGTTTTTTTTTTGGAGAGAGGTCTGCAGGGAGAGGATTGATTATTGATTGATTTTTATTTGTTAATTAATTAATTTATTTCACGTATTGGGTCAGGCACACTTGGCTTGGGAGGCCATGCTAACAGAAACACATAATAACGGACACCAAAGCATGAGGGGGGAGGCTGATGGATGCTGTGAAGCCTAGAATAAATATCATATTGTGGGAGGGAGACGGAAGGGAAAGCGAGGAGGGTCCCGTGACAGATGACTGGGCGTGGGGTGCTGAATAGAGTTTAATCTAAGAATAGGGGAGCAATTTCAAGTTATTAAAGAAGATGGTGCTGTGCGTTTACAGCCGTCCCGAAGACAAATGCGCTCTTTAGTGATGTGGGTGGCTTAGGTCGCAGGAACATATGCCGGGATGGGAGCTTCCGGTCCACAGCACATTTGTCACCTAACAAATGACAGCACCAAGTGGCCCGAATGGCACATTTAGGCACAGAAGCAAAATGACACGCAGCCCCGTGGTTCCCCGTTACTTTATTTATATATGCCCAAGTATGTGGATTTGACACACCCACTGAGGTTCGCCAGGAGTGGAAGAGTATAAAAAAATATGTGCTCTACATGGAATTATTCTATTAGTCTCTTTTTGGGGTTGTTATGATGAAGTGCCCTGACCAAAAGCAACTTAGGGAAGAAAGGGTTTGCTTCGGCTTAAAGTCCCGGAGGGAGGGAGGGAGGGAGTCCATGATGGTGGACAGTCATGGTAGCAGGAGCATGAGGCTAGTATGGTCATCAGGAAACAGAGAGAGAGAGCACTCCACCCGGAAAGCAGAAAGGGTGTTCAAATCCATGAGCCTGTAGGGACATTCCTCGTTCAAACCGTTACAGAGATTCAAGCACATGCAAAGGAAAACAACTGCTACCATCTGGAGCCCACGAAACCACCAGGGCATCCGTGGGGCCTTTAAAAGGTGCTCCTTGCAAAAATATCCATAGGAGGGAGGGAGGCAAAGTTTGGAGCAGAGACTGAAGGAACGGCCATTCAGAGCCTGCCCCACATGTGGACCATACATATACAGCCACCAAAACTAGATAAGATGGGTGAAGCAAAGAAGTGCAGGCCGACAGGAACCAGATATAGATCTCTCCTGAGAGACACAGCCAGAGCATGTCAAATCCAGAGGTGAATGCCAGTAGCAAACCACTGAACTGAGAAGGAGACCCCCGTTAAAGGAATTAAAGGATTGAAAGAGCTGAAGGGGTTTGCAACCCCCATAAGAACAATAGTACCAACCAACCAGAGCTCCCAGGGACTAAACCACTAACAAAAGACTATACATGGACTGACCTGGGCTCCAACTACATATGTAGCAGAGGATGGCCTTGTTGGGGCACCAGTGGAAAGAGAAGCCCTTGGTCCTGCCAAGGTTGGAGCCCCAGTGTAAGGGAACGTCGGGGGCAGTGGGAACGGGGGGGGGAGGGTAGATGGGGAGGGGAAACACCCTTATAGAAGAAGAAGGGGAGGTGGAGGGGATAGGGGGCTTATAGACAGGAAACTGGGAAAGGGAATAAATAATATTTGAAATGTAAATAAAGAAATAACCAACAAAAAAATATAAAATAAAATAAAAATATACATACCAAAAAAAAAGGTGCTCCTTGGTCACTGCACTCCAATGCATACAATGCACACATGCACACAGACACACAGACACACAGACACACAGACACACACACACACACATACACACACACACACAATTAACAGGGAAAATAAGGGGCTGGAGATACGGACCAACTGCAAAGAACACTTGGTAACTTTGTTCTCAGCACTCATGACATCGCCCCCAACAGTCTTTAGTGCCAGTTCCTGGGGACCTAACTCCCTCTTTTGACCTCCAAGGGCTCCTCCACCTTATGTATGTCCATGGAGGTCAGAAGAGGTTAGAAGATCCCTTGGGCCTGGGGTTAGGGACAGTTGTGAGCCACCACATGGACACTGGGAAAGAAGCCCTGGTACCTCTGTAGGAGCAACAAGTCTAGGACCAAGTGCTCCTAACCACTGAGCCGTCCCTCCATACCCTTAAATACACATAATTTTAAAATATGAGAATAAGTCTTTAAAATCCTCCAATTTTAGGTACTTTTACAATTATTTAAAAAAAAAGAAAACCAGGCTACTTACTAAGACATATGTTTTCTTCGGATTTCAGTGTGTTTCTCATGTAACGTTTATTATTTTTACACATTAACCCCCCTATTATTTCACGGTTCCTTCACTCAGCTCTGACATCACCTACACTCTCCTCCTTCCTGTGGCTACTTAATGCCTGTGCTCGGATATGCATTTCTCCCTGTGAAATGTACACGGCTTACTCTGTAGACCCCAGTTGACACCCCCTCCCCGGCTTCACTGAACAAACACTTTCACGGTCTGTGCAGGATGTCGAGCAGACCGTTTCTTCTGTGTTATACACCGTCGTCGAGTGGTCTTTTCCCCGTGATGGATACAGAAGCTGCCCCCCAACACCTCAAACTACGCCTGGGGAAGGGATGGGAAACCTGAACAGAGAGGTCCACGTCAGAGTCTCTTTCCAGAAAGGCCAGCCTGTGGTGGTTGCCTTCACCTCCGACACACAATGTTACTGTGAACGGTTTGGTGCTTACGCATCTGTGGTCCCTTTCTTGAAATGTTCTGACGTCTGTTTTGCTGGATTTCAGCCAGTAGCACCAGGTTGACCTCTGGGAGGTCTGTGTCTAATTAATTTCCTAGCACTGGTGTTCCTACCTTTATATATCCATGCCAGAACTCACTATTTGTCATGTGCAACTTAACAGAAAAGATTTAAAGCAAAAATTACTTAATTAATTAATTTAATCAAATTTTAAAAATCGGGTATCTGGTCAACCTCCAGTTTGGCAAATTATTCCAGCCGTTTGTATGTTTTGGTGTGATTGTTCTCTCTCTCTCTCTCTCTCTCTCTCTCTCTCTCTCTCTCTCTCTCAAATAGATTTTTTCCCACCATAAATCCCAATTATAGCTTCCCTTCCTTCTACTCCTCCCAGTCCCTCCCTCCCCTCTCCACCCCCCTTTCTGTCTCTCTTTAGAAAAGATGAGCTCCAAAGAGATAGCTTTGTTGTGATTTTAATTAAATTATGCCAAAAAGAAATAGAGGAGGAAGAGCAGGAAGAGGAGAGAAAGAAAGGCGGAAAGGAGGACAAGTAGACAAGAGAAAATTTGCAGAAGCAAAGTTGCTGACAGAGTTTCTAAATTATAAAAGAATTCAATAACTGTAAATTATTCACGTATCTGATTTTCGCCACGTAGGTAAATGCAGCGTATTGTTTCCTTAACGCATAAAGAGATTTAAGAAGAGTTTGTGTCCAGCAGGGGTGGATTTATATTATCCCTCCTGGTAGAGTCGTCATTGCTAATGAATAATGTCCTCTAGAAAATATCTACCCGTGGGCATTATGTGAACTTTATTTTTTATTTTGGGGGGAAAGAGAGGGAACCCCTAGCATCCCTTCGACCATCAGTTTATTCTAATAGAAAAGAATATGGAATTACAGTACGTGCGTTCCCCCAGCAATTATTTTTAGCTCTGGGGTGGTGCTCTATCTTGCACTCATGGGGAAGAGGTACAGAGAGATGGCCAGTATCTTCATGATAGGCTCTGGAGAACTGAGAACGTGACCTAAGGGCAGTAGGGATATGGGCAGTTGGAAACCTCAGGATGGATGGTGGCTGGTTTATTATTGGCTGTGAGGGCACCATGGGAGAAAGAAGGGATTCTTGGCTAGTTTTGTTCATAAGCATCCCTCCTCTGTCATCTCCCAGCCTTGTTTGCCCATTGTAAACAAAAAAGTAGTCCTCAGATGGGGAGATGGTTTATGCCCATTGGAAAAGTATTCTTCAGATGGGGAGATGATGGCTCAGTGGTGAAGCACACTTCTTGCTCCTTCAGAGACCTGGGGTTTGGTTTCCAGTACACTCTCTCACACACACACACACACACACACACACACACACACACACACACACACACAAAACTCTATAACTCCCACTCCAGGGCATGTGACATCCTCTTCTGGCCTTTCACGGGTACCCACATTTCACATGCACATAGCCATATGCACACATACGTAATTAAAGACACGGTACCCTATTTTTTTTTATTAATGGAAAGCATTCTCCTCCCCCAGACTGACTTACCCGGGCAAAGCAGTTAAGCAGCCGCTTGTCGAAGTCGTCTGTCACTCTGCCACCGTACTGCACTTCTCCGATCATGTACCGAACCGTACTCCATGACACTCCCTGCATTAGAAACAAGGTGGGGGGGGGGTCTCTGTGGGGAAAGTTCTGGAAGAGGGACTGCCACTGGGCTGTTATCCCCATTAGCATTAGCTGTTAACCTGACCCAGGCTGGAAGCACCTGAGGAAAAAGGTCTCAGTTGAGTATGTCTTTATCCGGTTGGTTGGTAAGCATTTCTATGAGGGACCACTACAGGTGGTGCCATTCCCTATGCAGGGGCCCCTAGGCTGTGTAAGGAAGCCAGTTGAGCATGAGCCTGTGAGTGAGCCAGCAAGCAGGTTTCCACCATAGGTCCCTGCTTCCAGCTTCCTGCCCTGACTTCCCTCAGTGACAAATAGAGACTTGGAAGTGTGAGCTGTGTAAACTTTGCTCCCTAAGTTGCTTACACCAAGAGTGTTTATCACAGCAGCTGGATGAAACTCGGAGAGCCGTGTGAGAAATTACTCTTAACCTCACAGGAATAACTCACTACCATGAGGCGGGAGCTGACCCGGTTTGTCCGCCAAGGAGAAATCTACAATATTAAGTGTTAGTCAATTAAAAAGAACCGAGACAGTATTTTTTTGTGATCGTAATCACCTGTGATTCTCATTATGGTAAGTGCCACATGGTTGCAGAGGGGCAGAAAGTAATGCCTAATGACGAAAGGGGCAAAATCAAGTATGGGGAGCTTTAATGTTCTCTCCTAGCAATAGATTTCCCCAGCTTCGGTAAGAGAACAAATAGGAAAGTATTTATTCCCCAGACTTTTCCATGATGCAATCCTGCGCTGTCTCATTCTGTAGGCTAAAACCGCTTCGAAATAGTCATTCATTTCTTAGCAATCTTATAATTCCTCTATTCATAGCTATTTTTAAAAAAAACCAGTATATTTGGAGCAAAATCAAAGTGAGGATGCTTACGGATATTTGGGTCTTACTTTTATTTACTTATTGGTTAAACTTTTATCTTTTCAGCTTGGTTGCCTTTTTAAAGCAACCATTTCAAGGTACCTATCATTTGTATATACTGACAAGATAAGTGGCTGCAGAATATGAACCCACACAATATAATTTTTCATCATACTGCCACGGCTTTAATTTACTATCCTTTAGTCATTTTAGGAGGAAATGATTGGTCCTAGACTTGTGAACACTCATCATGGCTTACCCGCAGTGTCTGTAGTTCTGGAAGGCCTACTGTGGGCAGGGATAGAGGGACAGGGTGGTCTCTACTGAGCCTCTATTCCACACCACGCACTACGCTTTTATAAATACTAGTTCATCTGTGCCTCAAAGAGGCTACAACTACTTTATGGAAGAGGAAACCAGTCACAAGGCTCGCTGACTGGCTGGAAAACTCAGATTTCCCTTCGTAGCCTGCGAGGGCAGAGACAACTGAGTTTGCACTCCCAACTCTGTGGCTGTCATTTAAATGGGCATTATGACAACACCTGCTATGTCAGCCTCACGATGGTGGAGGTGTAAATGATGCCCTGCACAGGTAAGCACCTTGGTGACTGGGAAGTCTACACCATGTTGATTAGTAACCTTTACTAGAAGTGACCTCTGGGGCTGACGTGTGGCTTGGTGGTAGAGAACTTGTCTAGCATGTGTAAAGCCATAAGTTCAATCCACAGTATTACCAACAAGTAAGATTTTTAATTTCTATTTATATGCTGAATTTAACATTTAAATAATGAAGTAGGCTCTTGGGGCTCAGCATGTAAAACCACTTGGTATCCAAGCTTGAAGACCCGAGTCCCAACCCCAGGACCCACAGGCTAAAAAGAGGGAGCCACTTCTTGAAAGTTGGCCTCCAGCCTCCATATGTGTGCCAAGGTACGTTGAGTGGCTGCACTTACACACATGCATCACAGACAAACACACATGTGCAGACACACACACACTAAACAAACTAATAAATAAATGCTTTGGAGGGCTGAAAGTGGTTATTCTAAGGCTGTTTTATGAGAAACCTAGAAATGGTTGAAATTTAACAGGGAGGAATTAGCTGGATTGAGTTGTACAGTCATGATCTCATTTGGTAACTAAGCTAAAATCAAATCATATTCATTTGTTTAAAAAGTTTAAAAGTACAAGGTTTAGAGGCAGTCCTTCTATAGATGCCGTTACAAACTTCTGAGTTGATTACACATGTGAGTTAAGGGCCAAATAGCAAATTCATGGCTCTGAGTTTGCAAGAGTACTTTCAAGATAATATTTAAGATATAGGTCCTGGGTTCAATTCCCAGCAACCACATGGTGGCTCACAACCATCTGTAATGGGATCAGATGCCCTCTTCTGGTGTGTCTGAAGACAGCTACAGTGTACTCATATAAATAAAAATCCATAAAAAAATTTTAAAAAAAGATATAAAGACAACAGTCCAGATTACTTTATATATATATATATATGTAGATGGTTTTTTAAATGTCAGAAATCTATAAAATATGATATTAAAAGTTATTAATCTTTTGTTGAGACATATCTGCTTGGATTCTAAGAAGAAATTGAGCATCAGTGGAGTTGCTCCAATTATGGTGAGGCAACTGCTAGGCAAAAATTGCTTCAATTCATCTACAGACAAAATACTGTCCAGAAAAGGACAAATTATGCAGAATAGTTGACAGATAAGCTCTGCCAAGACAGGGTGATCAGCCCTTCAAAAATCTGCATTACAAAGTTCTGTCAGATGATCCTGGGCCAGAAGGCTCAAGACTGATGCTCCGTCATTTTGAGAAATAGGGGACTGTCCAGGTGATCAGTGGTCTCTATACATTGGCTAAGCTTGGAAGCCATGTTTTATGCTTCTCATATTTTCAGGTAATATTAATCATTCTCAGATTTCTGATGGGGTTGAAGACTGGTTATAGTCTCATAACCTATCAGGCTGTTTAACTCTGAAAATACATATTTTATTAGATAGTTAATCAGATAGTATATCAGATAGATAGTATAACATAGATTTTAAGTCTTTCTTTTTTTTTTTTCCTTTTTTTTTCAGGGCTGGGGATCGAACCCAGGACCTTGTGCTTCCTAGGCAAGCGCTCTACCACGAGCCAAATCCCCAACCCCTGATTTTAAGTCTTTCTTAAGCTGGAATGGAGAACTAAGTGTTCTGTTTAACTGATATAGTGTTCAACTGGGTGTTAGGTATATTTTATGCTTTTAATTACAAAATGATAATAGTTGTGCTCAGCTTATATTTGAGAGAAAGTTTTTTTTTTTTAATTAGACAAAAAGGGTGAAATGTGGGATGATGTCATACAGGTGAGGCAAGTACAAGATAGAACGAGGCCTGTCATTGGACGAGAAGGAAGGATGGGTGGGAGAAATGTTTGAGGGAAGAGGAGGAGACCGGAACGGAAAGGACAGGAAAGAGGAAGAAACTGGAGAGAAGTTGCCGAGAAAACAAGGAAGCTGACTTTAAGATTCTACTCTGTGTATTTACAAGTTGTTATGAATGTTCTTAAGGGATGGATGTGTACAGGGTTTGTATGTTTAGGTGGGCGATTATATCTTATCAGTGGGATCAGAGGTTATTGTGTGGTGTGTTCTTTCTTGTGGAGAATTGAATTTGGGGGAGTGTGTGGTAGTAGAGACACTGGACTGCCATGGAGTTGGCATTTTTTGGCAAGGTATCTACCAGGTATCTTTGGGCACTGCGGTGCCAATTCTAGTGCGGGGAAAAGACAGTCCCTTTTTATAATTTTACAACAACATAAATGTAATAAATTAAAAGAAATGCCTTCATGGTTGGGAATGCATTTCAGGGATATAGCACTTGTTGAGCTTATGTGAAGCCCTAGGTTCAATCTCTAACACTTCACACACACACACACACACACACACACACACACACACACACATACACACACACACATACACACACACACACACGTAGAGGGCTGGGAGGCTAGAGAGAAAGCACAGCACTTGATGCTCTTGCAGAAGATGGGGTTTGGATCCCAGCACCCACAAGGTAGTTCAACCATCTGTAATTCCAGGTCCAGGAGACCCAACGCCCTCTTCTGGCATCCAAGGGTACTGCGTACACATGGTATGCTACACACACTCAGGTACACACATGCATAAGTAAATGTATAAATCCTTTTTCAAATGGTGAAGGATGGGAAAAATGGATTGCCTTTTTGACTAGCAGACACTGTCTCTCTTTTACGGAATGGAAGATCAAAGATCGTAACCCTGACTGACGTTATCTCTCTTCCCATGGGGCCCTGTGACACCCGGGGCCGGCATTGGGGGTGTGATTGTATTTTGCAGCACAGAGTGCCATTGTTACATTGACAGATACCTTCAGTGGATGGGAGCAAACTGTGAGTGTGTTGGTTAGGGGAAGAGAGACTGAGTAGAGCCACTAATTAGATTACCCGTCCTTCAGAAAGAGGTTCCCAGGGAGACAGCTAGCTCCCTCCATGCCATGGGCTGTTGAGAAAAACTAGAGAGCAAGCAAACAAATTAAAAAAAAAAAAAACAAACCACAATCTCACTCACCTTTTTAATATCGCACTCATCGAGGTGGTTCTGGATGAATTGAACGCTGGCCGAGAAGTCGGCAGAATTGAATTCATAGGGAATGTTCCATCCCAAGGGTCCGAATTTTCGTCGCTCCTATAAACAGCACAGAAAGTCAGCATCAACTGGGTGGAGCCGGAGAGTCATACTCGGTGACATGGGGCGTGGTAGGCAAGTACAGTGTCACCAAACTGCATCCACTGCCAATTCCTCTGTTACTGTTGGCACAGTAACGTTTAATAAAAAACAAAAGCTTCATTATTGAGGTAAGCAGGCACTGCGTGCAAAGAACAATATGGGGTCAGAGAGATGGGTCAGTGGGTCAGTGGGTCAGTGGGTCAGTGGGGGAAGGTCAAGTCATCACAAGCCTGATGACCTGAGCTCCATTCTACTGCAGCATTTGTAGTCATTTGAGCCTGTGCACGTGTGTGTGTACACGCACACGCACTCAAACAATAAAAGTACTTAAAAGTAATCAGAGGACAATGTATAGTTGGGTTAGGTGGTGCAGGCCAGTAATCCCCGCACCTGGGAAGCTACAACAGGAGGACTGTGACTTCAGAGTACTGAGCTACACGGCAGGACCCTGTCTCGGAAGGAGTCCAAACGCAAACAGCATGCGCAGTTTTGAGATATATTAACCATTAAATATTATGTAACGACGACAGCTAATGGTTTACAAACAAATTTCCAAATATTTGTCAAGTTGCGGTTACTGACCTTTTTTTTAAGTCTAATTAGGTTGTCATGGTAACACAGCCTATATATGTATATGTATATGTATGTATGTATGTATATATATATATATATATATATATATATATGTCCCTCGTTGGAAAGTAGAGTCAGGAAGATCAGAGATTCAGAATCGTTCTCAGCTACACAGTGAGTTCAAGGGCAGCCTGGACTACCTGAGACCCATCTCAAACAAACAAGGCTCGTCTAGGTCTCCATTGGCAACTCCTAGGGAAACTGCAGGAGATTCTTAACAGGTGCCTGTTGGATTTGTCTTTCTTCTGAGTCAGCCTCCCGGGAGTTTGGAAAGTCATGATTAAGGGTTTACATCTTCTACTGAAGAACTTGAGTGTTTATGAACTCGACCCCCTGCTAGGTTCACTCTGTAATTTTTCCATCTCGAGTTTTGAAAGCTAAGACTTCTTATTGTACACATGACACATCTGTCTTTAAAACCCTCGCGCCACCCTCACACGGTTGTCACTGCCAAACTGAGCGAGACCTGGAAGACGCCTGGAAAACCGTGGCTGTTCAAAGTTGCTCAATTGCCTGTGAATAATCAGACTGGATTCAGTTCAAAGGACAGAGCTGCTTTGATATTCTGGGGGCTGTTTCAATTCTCTCTGTGTCTATGTTTGTGTAGATGTGGGCATATGCCTGGAGCCAGAGGGTGAGCTCAGGTACTGTCCTCCGGGCAGCTATCTACCTCCTTCAGGATCACCTCCTTGACCTAGAGATCACCAATTAGACTGGCTAGTAAGACTGGCTGACCGGCAAGCTCCAGGGATCCTCTTGTCGCTGCCTCCCTGTGTTGAGATTACAAGCACGTGCCCCCATACCTAGGGTTTTAATGTAGGTCCTAGAAATCACGCTCAAATCTTTGAATTTGCAAAGTAAGTACTTTCCTGAGTGTCTCCACCCCCAGAGCCCTGGATGCATTTGTAGGCATATAAATGGTAGCCCTAATATCTCCAAGCCTTGGGAACCCAGAAAGTCATACAGATGAGCTCAGTTTCTGTGCTGGTAAGCTCTCCCTGCCTGGCCCATGTGAAATTCTAAGGAGGGTCCTATATGTGCTCGGGAGCCCCAATCCTAGGGTCTAGATTCAGGATCTACATGGACAGCAATTCTGCTTCTCTGAATACATACTATTCTTTCCTCTGCCTTCTCCAACACATGAATGAGCATGCACACACACATGTGCACACACATGTGCATACCCACACACCACATACACACATGCATATGCATACACATACATACACATACATTACACACACACACACACACACACACACACACACACACACACACACACTGAAACCTTCATAAGCCATTTCTTCTTACTGCTGCCATTCCAAACCTCACCTCCTTCACATCCCACCTTTTAAAGAAACCTATTAGCTAGGACAAACTCATGGACAAGTCACAGAAGAAAGTCTATGAAAGCAAGACGGTTTTAATCACTGAATTTAAAGGTATGCTTTTAAAATATTAACGAAACCATTAGTTTTAATTTAATCCAGTTGTTCCAACCCTGGGGAGAAATGGTGAAGGGCAGAAAACAAAGAATAAATTTTAAAGCTCTCTCAGAAATGTGAAGATGCTTCCGGGACGTCTTGATCTACACCTCTTGGGTTAGGTTGTCGAATGTTAATGTGACTCTTGTCCCCATCTCTTCACTAATTGACTAAAGAAAGACAACAAGCCCAAGAAAAGGAGTTTCTACAGAGTAAAAAAGAAACCAAGGGCAAAATGGACAGACTGCACAATGGGGGAAGCTTTTGCCAGCCCTACTTATAGACTACAGAAAGAATTGCAAAAATTAAACACCAAAAAAAAAAAAAAAATCCTGCCGGTTAACAAATGGACTGTTAAAATGAACAGATCTCAAAAGATGAAATGCAAACAGCTAATAAATATTTTAGAAGTGTTCAACACCCCCTGGAGATACAAATTAGCCAGTGCGATACAAATTAAAACGACTTTGAGATTCATTCCATCACACACACACACACACACACACACAGAAGGTTGGAGTGTTGATCATCAGGAACCGTCAAGAAAATAAACAGCAAAGGCTGGTGAGGCTGTGAGGAAGTAGCTCCCGCTTGCTGCTAGTGCCGTGCAAATTAGTGAAGCCATTGTGGAAACCGGTTTGGAGGGCCCTTACAAATAATTACAAACAGAACTATCATCTGACCCAGCCTTAGCAGCGCCCCCTGAAGGAGCTTCTATCCTAGCAGAGATGCCTGGGTATCCATGCTTACTGCTGCTCTCCTCACAGTAGCTAGTAAATGGAGCCAGCATGGATGTCCATCAGCGGGTGGGTGGACAGTGGGAAATGCCAGACGCACACAACTGAAGGGAGGGGCAGGGAGATGGGGAAGAAGTAAGTAGGGCGACTGTCTTAGGGTCTTACTGCTGTGAACAGATGCCATGACCATGACAACTCTTATAAAGGATGACATTTAATTGAGGGTGGCTTACAGGCTCAGAGGTTCAGTCCATCATCATCAAGGCGGGAGCACGGCAGCATCCAGGCAGGCATGGGGCAGGAGGAGCTGAGAGTTCTACATGCTCATCTGAAGGCTGCTAGGGGAAGACTGGCTTCCAGGCAGCTACGATGAGGGTCTTAAAGCCCACACTCACAGCGGCACATCTACTCCAACAGGGACATACATTCTAATAATGCTACTCCCTGGGCCAAGCATATACAAACCATCACAGAGGCTCAACCCAAAATTTGCTTGAAGAATGCCATAACGAAACCCATTATTTTGTATGCTAATTAGAAAGATTAAAAAAAAAAAAAGCTGACCAGACAGTTCTAGGAATGTGGACCGAGTTAAAAACTTCTTCCTGCAGCAACATGTACTAGGAAGATAGGTACTTGTGAGGGTTTCAAAGCGCCATGTTCCACCTTGCCCACAGAGACTACGACGGGGTGGAGGGTAGGGCGTTGAGAGAGGGCAGACTGCTGCCCCTGATCCTGTGTGCTGCTCCTGATGGCTTCCTGACCCGGCATCTATGTTCCCTTCGAGTCCTAATCTGGCTTCTGTTGCTGGGATAAACACGGTGACCAAAAACAACCCGAGGGAGGAAAGGGTTTGTTTGGCTTGCAGGTTACGGTCCACCATCATCAGGAGCCTGGGGGGGCAGAAACTGTAGCAGAGACCATGGAGGGCCACTTCTTACTGGCTGGCTTCCAGGCTCACTCTCGGCTTTCTTATACAACCCAGGCCCACCTGCCTAAGAATGGTTCTGCCCCTAATGGAACCCCCATTGGCCAGCAATCAAGGGAACGCCCCCACGGAAGGCCAACCTGACCGAGACAACTCTTCTATTGAGGTCTCCTCTCCCCAGGTGTGGCAAAACAAACCAAAATGGTTGGTCTGTTTATCTTCTTGTCTCCTGTTGAAATATTTGGTCCTCTGACTGGATTTGCACGCTTGGCAGTGAAGGACGGGTCTACCATCTTCGTCTTCGTGGGGTGAAGAGACTCGAAGTTGTCTAAGCCACGCTGGCCAGTCACTGGCCTCCTGAAGGAACCCCTCCCCCATCCCCAGTGAGGTCCATTCCAAGGCTGACTCGGAGCTTGAAATCCCTGAGTAGATCTGGGAGACATTGATGTGAGCCTTTTCTAGGTTACACCGGCAGCCAGGGTGGGGCGGAGCCTTTCAGATATCCACATGAAAATAAGTCACCGTGGTTTCTTCTGCCATGTAACCCTCAAACCTCAGAGTGTGAGTCGCTTAGTGAGATGGAACTGTTACCCGTTTTTTGCAGGAAAAAAAATCAGAACCTACTGCGAGTTTTACCTAAGCATTTGACTTAATTTTTGAAATTTAGGGTTCATTTAGATGAGGGGGTTGAATGAGGCATAATTCTTTCTTTGCAATTACTGGAGACACTCGATCTGGCTCCCTGGAAACACTTCCATTTATTTGTACCGAACGATGGCGGCCCAGCCGTTCCCCAGAACGAGAAGAGCTTCGGAAATTGCCCCAGCGCTGAAAGCTGCCTCAGCTCGTGTCACTTCGCATCCATTCTCGTTTAAAGCATTCTCCTAGGTTGGCTCACTGAAGGCAAAGGCAGAGGAGTTCATCTTGAGGGGGAAGTATATTTTTTAAAGGAGACAAAAATCGCAGTGGAAGCTTTTTTTTCCTGTTCACACAAAATCATTTCAAGTCCTTGTGTCCCTCTGATGAACGAGTATCCATCCACCCACTCGCTGATCTCTCTAGATGACAGAAACGGAGAGGGAGACTCAGGCTCGGTGGGCGGACATCCTCTCACAGGACTCAGTGGGCTTAAATCGGTGCCTGAGAGGCGGGGAGGGAACGAACTCACCAAAGCTGTTCTCCGGCCACCCGTGAGCTGTGGCACGTGACCTCCCCCCATAAAGAAACAAAGATGTAATTTAAGAGCCTCAAGAGGGGTTGGGGATTTAGCTCAGCGGTAGAGCGCTTGCCTAGCGAGCTCAAGACCCTGGGTTCGGTCCCCAGCTCCGAAAAAAAAGAAAAAGAAAAAAAAAAAAGAGCCTCAAGAAAGGGGAAGAACCAAAATTTAGAAATAAAAAGACCAAGCAGTCAGGGTCTCTTCGGCCCAAGATTTGGAGGCCCTGGGATACAGTCTTGCTAGTAGAATAGAAAAAAAAAAAAACCAAAACATTAGAATACATGTGTTCTCAAGAAGCTTGCATCTACTCCAGAAAATAAGACACAGAAACAAGAAAAGGACAATGTAACAGGAAATGTAATTTGCTGAGATTTGCCAGGATGACAAGTCAGGAAAAATAGCAACAACAACAAAAGCCTAGACACTCGACCCAAGGCTTCTGGTTCACAGGGGAAATGAGGCTGTTCTGGGAAAACAGGCGGGAGGCCTTCCGGTTTGGTGAAGGCATGCAGAAAACACAGAAACACAAAGTCTGTAGAGAAGAAAGACAGCAGGCAGAAGGTCCCAGTGCAGTAGCAGGTACCAAGTGAAAATTTAAGGGTTCCTTGGAAAGTCGGTTGTGTTGGGGTGTTCTCCTGGAGTGGACACAGGTGAAAGACTAAGGCGGACTGGTGAAGGAACGTTTGGCTGAAGCAGACACAATAGAGAGGAAGCTAAAGCAAGCCCGTGAAAGGACCCATAATGAAAGATCCTTCGCTATAGACACACATGTATTGGTCCACCTTACATTGCGTAGTTGAGCTACATTTGTGGGGACTCCACAGAGAGAAACTGCACCACAAAAACTGTGGGTGGTGTGCTGCGGTTTCTTGCCACTTCTGCTGACTTGGGCTGATTGGCAGAGTGATGTCAGGCTGAGACAGACTCGCTCACTGAGGCAGGACCCGGGCCGAGGCGACACATGTGGAGGACAGGTGATGTTTGGACTCGGTGGACAGTGACTAGAGAGAGCTTGGCTCGCTGGTACAGCTATCTGTGTGATGCTCGTGGGTCTCGAGTCTTCACTGATCTTCACTTCCCTGAGAGAGGCGCAGCGGGAGAACTTCTCCCGGTGTTCCTGCTGGTCCCTCCTGCTGACTCGAGCTGAGGCTGAGGCCTGGCTGTGTCTGCTTGGTAATACCAATGCTGCTGATTTGTGTTTGCTATCCAGACTACCAAACTGGACTGCTGGTGTATCCGTAAGGTGTTTCCGAGTGGATCAAGTTGGCGCTGCCTGCTAATCTGTGACCTGAACTGCCGACTTCCAGACAAGCCCGACAGGAGTCGCTCCAAAGAACCTTTCTAAACAGGTTCGCTTCTCCCGTATCCTTTCTTCCCCACTACCTCTGGTGGGTGGAGGGCTACCAGGGAGGGTAAAGTGTCTAAGAACCATCATTAAAAATAAGGTTTGAAAAAAATTAAAGTTACGAGGGTGAGCTTCTCAAAGCAGCAGGGACCCAGACTCACTCCCTTCAGGTTGTGTTGCTGTTGTAGAAAACTATTAGCGCTCAATCGGGGGTTTCTACCCTGTTTTTGATCATCCAGTTCCTGGATAAAAGACACCCAACTTTTATTATCACAATATGCCGTAATCGGCACTAGGGCTAGGCAGATATCTACCCTCTAGGCTATTAGAATCTATTCCCCATCCGTAAGCCTGGACTATAATTTGCCGTGTTCCGTCTGGGCTGCTCTGGCTTCAACTGGTCAGCCCTCTTGGTCATAATTTCATGACTCGCCTACCCCATAGCAGTTCTCTCTTCTCTCCTCCTTTGTAGTTCTCCTCAGACCCCAAGCCCTGCCTATCTCAATCCTGCCCAGCTGTACGCCGAAGGCACCTTTATTCACCAATCAGGGATAACTTGGGGGTGAGGTTACATAGCATCACCTGTGAGACTATATCCCTGGGGGCAACCAGGCCTTGGGAGCCACTATTCAGCCTTACAATTTGTAGCAATAGACCTCAGTAGGTTACAGGCAGCTTTGGACACAAAGCTCCATCCACCCAAAGACTGGTAAGCAGCTCTGTGATGATTTCAGAAGGACCAGAGTGGTCTCTACGCCATTTGAATAATCTAGTGTGCCCTGCTCCCCTGAGTACGTGTGTGTCTAGGAGTCAGAGCTGGGTGTCTTCCTGTATCGCTCTCAACATTGGTTTTTTTGAGAGGGGTCTCTCATTGAACCTGATTAGGCTAGATAGCCGGCCAGCACGCCCCAGAGATACGGCCACCTCTGCTTCCCCGGCCGGCGTTTGATAGCAATTCTGGGAATCTCAACCCAGGTCCCTCGGGCTTGAGTGGCAAGCACGTTACAGAGTGTCCCCTTGGCCCTGGGGAATACGGGATTAATATGGGAATGTCCTGGAATGACTGGTGAGAATACACTGAGCGGAGACGTTTTAATGGTGCCGAAGCTCGTCCTGGTCTTAGTGAGGCTCGGGTGCACGTCCCTGGCGGTAGTTAACTCAAGCTTAGTAAAAGAGCAAGACAGGGTATAAACAATAAAACCAATAAAATCAAGGGTGCAAGCCACACTAGATGGTCCGAGTGCAGTGTTAAGAGGTTAAAAATCATGGGCAGAAGTGGTTCGAACCAGTAGGAAACATGATGACGTGTGTGTGTGTGTGTGTGTGTGTGTGTGTGTGTGTGTGTGTAAGAGAAACTTGCACTGTGTTGCTGTAATCATTCAGAATGTTTAAATAAGGCTCTCATAAGCCTGCTGAAGCAGGAACTGTTATGTGTGCTATTAAGTTTAGAGACGGCTGTTTTGTCAAGACTTCAACTTGACAGAGCTAAGCACGGGGGGAAGGGACACTTTCCTGTTTCCTGAATGGCCATGTACTGATGGGTGGCATTTCCTGGGTCCTGGTGATATGACTGTGTTTATTCTATGCCTAAATTACTTTAAGGGCTGGGATTTTTTTCTTTTTAAAGTCCACATTTACAACTACCACTGCAGGACCCTTGAGATCCCAGAACCCTTCAGGGACTTGTTATCCCTGGCTAAGAGTAGAATGGCTTTAGCCTAGAAATAGTAAAATCTCTGTGGTCTCAAGTGTTAGAAACCCTGTGGACAAACCTCGGGGATGAGGAGAGGGATTCCCAAACATGAGAATTCTGTAAAAATGGCCGGACTCCTCCCTTAAACACAATGGACACCATCATTCTCAATTTTTGTTGAATATCGAAATCATATTGGAAACTCTTAAAAGAAAAATTGAGTCCTCCCATCCTTCACATGCAGCTCCATCCGCCCCCCCCCCCATGCCATTCCTTCATTAACCTCCCCTTCCCATTCCCCCAATCTGTCATCTTCCCAAAGGCTAACCTGAGCAGCCTGGCCAGGCTCCAGGCACTGGCTGAGGACTGTCACTTAGGGCGTTTGCACTACCTAACAACTTGTTCAAAAGCAGCACAAATTGCCATCAATCGGGGAAGGCAGGGGGAAATTACTAGACATTTTACTGATCTTCCTATAGATGTGGGGAGAGTAAAAAGGCAATACTGGGTTTCAGGTTGGAAAATGTGTTGACGAAAATCTCAAAGGGTAGGGGTAAAGGGGGCTTGTCGCATATCCCGCAATGATATGGCATTTAAGTACCGAAAACAGGGAGGCCAGAGAGCATCTCCTCTCCTGGGTCCTGTCGAAACGTTCTCAGAGAGGTGCTACCAAATGGAGTCTGAAAGATTCCCTCAGGGATCCAATGCGGCTGCAGGAAGGG